>NC_079899.1:891927-969427 GCF_024868665.1 Triplophysa rosa | reverse complement strand
TCCTCTCCTCATCATCTCCTCATCCTCATCCTCTCCTCTCCTCTCCTCTCCTCTCCTCATCCTCTCCTCATCATCTCCTCATCCTCTCCTCTCATCATCTCATCTCCTCTCATCATCTCCTCTCCTCTCCTCATCATCTCCTCTCCTCTCATCACTCATCTCCTCTCCTCATCCCTCCTCATCTCTCCTCTCCTCATCATCTCCATCCTCTCCTCTCATCTCATCATCCTCTCTATCCTCTCTCATCCCATCTCTCATTCTCTCATCTCCTCTCCTTCTCTCTCCACTTCATCTCATCTCCTCTCCTCATCCTCTCCTCTCATCATCTCCTCTCCTCATCATCTCATCTCATCTCCTCTCCACATCTCTCCTCCCCTCTCCACATCATCTCATCTCCACATCATCTCCTCTCCTCACCACATCATCTCCTCTCCTCATCATCTCATCTCCTCTCCTCTCCACATCATCTCGTCTCCTCTCCATCATCATCTCATCTCATCTCCTCATCATCTCCTCTCCTCATCCATCTCCTCCTCCTCATCATCTCTCTCTCCACATCATCATCTCATTTCCTCTCTCTCATCATCTCATCTCATCTCCTCATCATCCGTCTCCTCTCCATCTCCTCTCCTCTCCTCTCCTCATCCATCTCCTCTCCTCTCCTCTCCTCATCCGTCTCCTCTCCTCTCCTCATCCATCTCCTCTCCTCTCCTCTCCTCTCCTCTCCTCTCCTACTCTCTCCTCTCCTCATCTCTCCTCTCCTACTCCATCATCCTCATCTCTCCTCTCCTCATCCTCTCCATCTCATCTCCTCTCCATCTCTCCTTCTCCCCCTCTCTCTCTCCTTCCCCTCTCTCCTCTCTCCTCCCCCCTCTCCTCTCCTCTCCTCTCCTCATCATCATCATCTCCTCTCCTCATCATCATCGTCTCCTCTCCCACATCATTCTCCTCTCCTCATCATCTCTCTCATCTCCTACATCATCTCCCTCCTCATCATCTCTCCTCTCTCATCTCATCCTCTCCCATCTCATCACTTCTCATCATCATCTCCTCTCCTCATCATCTCATCTCATCTCCCACATCACTCTCTCATCTCATCTCTCCTCATCATCTCTCCTTCTCTCATCTCTCCTCTCCTCATCATCTCTCTCATTCCTCATCTCTCTCCTCTCCTCATCACTTTCTCGTCCTCCTCATTCTCTCCTCTCTCTCCTCTCCTCATCATCTCCTCTCCTCTCCTCTCCTCTCCTCATCTCTCCTCTCCCATCATCACCTCATCCTCATCCTCATCATCTCCTCATCCTCACTCTCCTCTCACTCATCTTCCTCTCCCATCATCTTCACTCTCTGCTCTCCTCAATCTCTCTCTCCTCATCATCTCACCTCACCTCTCCTCCTCACATCCTCTCTCATCTTCATCATCTCCTCATCCTCATCTCTCCTCTCCTCAATCCTCTCTCCTCTCCTCACTCTCCTCTCCTCTCCTCTCCTCTCCTCATCTCTCCTCTCCTCATCATCACCTCATCCTCTCCTCATCATCTCCTCATCCTCATCTCTCCTCTCCTCATCCTCTCCTCATCATCTCCTCTCCTCTCCTCATCTCTCCTCTCCTCATCCTCTCCTCATCCTCATCTCTCCTCATCAACTCCTCTCCTCATCTCATCTCTCATCCCTCCCGAACTACATCATCACTCTCCCATCCCCTCCATCTCTCTCTCTACTCTCTCATCATCTCCTCATCCTCATCTCTCCTCTACCTCATCCTCTCCTCATCATCTCCTCTCCTCTCCTCTCCTCTCCTCATCTCTCCTCTCCTCATCATCACCTCATCCTCTCCTCATCATCTCCTCATCCTCATCTCTCCTCTCCTCATCCTCTCCTCATCATCTCCTCTCCTCTCCTCATCTCTCCTCTCCTCATCCTCTCCTCATCCTCATCATCTCCTCATCATTTCCCCTCTCCCCTTCTCTCTTCTCTCCCTCCCTCCCTCCCCCCCCCCCCTTCCCCTCCCCTCTTCTCCTCCTTCTTCTTTCTCCTCCTCCTCCTCTCTCTCCTCCTCTCCCTCTCATCATCTCCTCTCTCATCCTCATCTCTCCTCTCCTCTCCTCTGCTCTCTCTCTATCTCCTGTCTCCTCTCCAGTCATCCTCTCTCCTCTCCATCAAGTTCTCTCTCCTCTCCTCTCCTCTCCCTCTCCTCTCCTCTCCTCTCCCTCACATCATCATCTCCTCTCCTCATCATCATCTCTCCGAATACACTCCTCGTATATTCTACATCATCTTCATTCTCCTCATACTCTCCTCTCCTCATCTCTCTCTACTCTCTCATCTCTCCTCTCCTCTACATCACCTCTCCTCTCCTCATATCTCTCCTCTCATCTCTCTCTCCTCATCATCATCCTCTCATCTCCTCATCTCATCCTCTCTCATCCTCATCACTCTCTCTCTCTCTCCTCTCCTCATCTCTCTCTCTCCTCATCACTCTCTCATCATACTCTACTCATCATCTCCTCTCTCATCATCATCCTCTCCTCATCCCTCCTCATATCTCATCATCCATCATCACTCTCGCTCCATCTTCCTCATACTCATCATCTCTCCTCATCACTCTCCTCATCACTCCTCATCCTCATCCTTCCTCATCCTCATCCTCTCTCTTCCTCATCATCTCCTCTCCTCATCATCTCCTCATCATCTCCTCTCCTCATCCTCTCCTCATCATCACCTCATCCTCTCATCATCCTCTCCTCATCATCTCCTCATCCTCATCTCTCCTCTCCTCATCCTCTCCTCATCATCTCCTCTCCTCTCCTCTCCTCTCCTCATCTCTCCTCTCCTCATCATCACCTCATCCTCTCCTCATCATCTCCTCATCCTCATCTCTCCTCTCCTCATCCTCTCCTCATCATTCCTCTCCTCTCCTCATCTCTCCTCTCCTCATCCTTCTCCTCATCTATCATCTCCTCATCCACCACTCCCCCTCACTCTCATCTCACCCCTCTCCTCCATCACCTCTCTCTCTCTCCTCATCATCCTCCTCTCCTCTCCTCATCCTCATCTCTCCTCTCCTCATCATCACCTCATCCTCTCCTCATCACTCCTCATCTCCTCTCCCTCCATCATCCTCCCTCTCATCTCCTCTCCTCTCCTCATCTCTCCTCTCCTCATCCTCTCCTCATCCTCATCATCTCCTCATCAACTCCTCTCCTCATCCTCATCTCTCCTCTCCTCATCATCTCCTCTCCTCATCCTCTCCTCTCCTCATCATCTCCTCATCATCTCATCTCATCTCCTCTCCTCATCCTCTCCTCTCCTCATCATCTCATCTCATCTCATCTCATCTCATCTCATCTCATCTCATCTCATCTCATCTCCTCTCCTCTCCTCTCCTCTCCTCTCCTCTCAACTCGTGCTGTATGCTTTGTGTGTTGTTCATGAGTAATTTACTGTTTTGTTTTGCTCTGGCTGTGAATAATTAATGTGGGAGACAGACAGTTTTCTCAGACTCAGATGAGAGTCTGTGGAGTGAGAGCCTGGGCGTTTGATGTAATCACATTTCCTTCTTCACTGGCTCTGCAGGGTCAGGGATGCTCATCGCTGTAGAAACTCTGAGGGGCAGAAGTGGGTCAGAATCTGAAGTGCATGATGTTTTTAGGGTCAGACATGTAGACAGTTGGCAGCACGGGATCAAACTTTGACAGCCTCGCTCGAGGAGCCGTCATACTGATCCGGTTGTGGTTCTATGTTGTATTTCACTGAATCAAGCGTGAGGCGTTACCTGATTATGCGCGTACACTCGATGTCAATTTTCAGCCCCACTTTAACCGTATTAAGACACCCAGTGATATTTGTCTTGACGTGGGGTGTCTAACTAAATCACCTTCTTTATTGTTCAGGCTAATTTTGTGGGATCAATGCATGTGCCGCCCTGAGCTAAACCCAACTGCATAATCAATATGAATAATCATTGATGATGGATCAGTGATCTGTCCAGGTCCGCGTGGGGATCCATGTAGAATGAAGCTAATTGGATCAGGTCTCGGGGGTGAGAGTTAACCGGTCCGGGGACCCTGAGGGCCTGCATGGATACAGAGAGGATTATTCAAGACCCTTGAGACCTTTCCAAGTCAAAGCATGTGTAAAATCTGCAGAATCAAACTGAAGTAGATAGTTTACATTCACTGAGGGCAGACACCACATTTCAATCCAAAGTAAGTCATAAGGAAAAAATAAATGAAAAAAAACTAAAAATATAATAGTAATAATATACTATAATTATATTTTTATATAAATGTGTTTGTTTTTTTCTTGTGATCATAATGGCACTCGACTTGAACCTGTTCTTACATTTTTTCGTACATTTAGAATGAATTTTCGTCGGAAAGTCGCGATTTCTTTATGAAACCGTTGCTATGCAGATTTGATGCACAAATTCACAAGAGGCAATCTGAGAAATCTCATGATGTTGAACTCATGTTACAGGCATTAGAGTTCAGTGGTGTGTCTTTAAACCGCGTGCTCAGAGTCATTGTTGTGTTGTTAAACTGCTGTGGCGTGTTACACCGGTGATGACATGATGGAATATGGCTTTGGGTCGGGCACATGCAAAACCCTTTAGGGAAGTCATTAACAGCACACAGAATCCCCCGGCGGTGAGCGAGCGGCCCGCAGCGGATGACACGTACACGCGCGCAGCTCCTCATGGGCGGATTGAAAGGCAAATGCCACAGAAATAATCAGACAGGTGAGATGTTTGAGTGAGGCTGAGCGAGTGGAAGATGTGGGCAACGGATGACCTTTCCATGACTAAGACTCTCTTTATTTGGTGACGGTATTTATAGAAGTGATTTCCCGAGGTTACAGCGAACGAGACGCCATGTCTCATTACCAGCAGGCTACTGGCTGCGGCTCATTTTACAGCTGACTGCATTCGAGCGGGTCGACCGGGTCAGGGTCGCGCAGGCCTACGCGCGTGTGCGTCACGACCGCACCGCTGAAAAGCCCAGCAATGTTAGTCACCGCTTAATATGTTGTGTTCTGAATACGCTGGTTCACCAGACCAACACGAAACCAGCAGAAACGAGGTCTTCACAGCAGGGTGGCACATAAATGAGCGCTTGAGATCTCCAGTGGCCGTCCATCACATCCAGCAGAGCTGCGCTCCGAGTCACGACTGCTGACCGTGAAGGTGTGTGCGACAGCCCGGTCCTCATGTGTGTGTGCCTCATCATCACAGCGACTATAAGTCACCCTGATAAAACACCCCGGGCCTGACTCACACCACTCTCATCCCCGGCTCGCTGCCCGCAGACATCAGAGGTACTGGAATGTCAAATCAAAGACAAAAGCGGCAGTCCTGACACCAGAACACACAAATACAATCATCTACATCATATCCAATATACTGTACCCAACAGAAAACTAGACGTTTATATGCTTTTAAAAGCAAACAACAGAAAAATGAACTTTGGGTAACCGAGAGCGTCTCTGTGTTGTAAGTCATCTCTGCGCATTGACTTCTGGAAAATCAAATCACTCCTAAAGCAGACACGGTTGATCTGTGTGTGGAGCGTTTATGGGATCTGAGACCCATCCCTGTGGAACTCCAGTGTCCTCTAGAGGGCTTGTGAGTCACACTGAGCACAAATCATCATCTCTGGATCTCTGACACGCACAAACGTCCCGCCGCCGTTTAGATGCTCCGAGAACAAAAGATATATCAGTAAGATTTCAGTGAGATGTGTTTGGTAGGTCCAGCAGGGCTTGAGAATAGAAAATCTCACCTTTTCTCACACGGATGTCTGTTAAGGCATCTGATAGGCCACTGGGAGAAGAGGGGCGGAGCTACACAGGGAGATGCGTCCCTTCTTAAAGCTGTATGGAAGGGTCTGTAATACTTCCAATTGGAGAAAGCGTAACGGCTCACAAAAACCATTGGCGTCCATTAAAAACACTGGTGTTCGGCTGAAGGGCGTTAGCCGTTTTGGCTCAAGTCTGCAGGCTTTCCTTCTAGTGGCTTTGGGTGTAGTGTGTCATTTCAGAACTTTTAGCACCACCAATCTGCATAACCCCGCCTTAAATCATGCCATTGGCTGATGTCTGGCTGCTTTAACAAACAGAATAATGTTTTTATATGTTTTTTACATTCATTTGTTGGATTTAAAGTCATATAGTTGAATGTTTCGTAGACAACACAAACCAACTCATAATATATATATTTTAGTAGCTAATGAGAACCAACTCAAAATGTCTCAGTATTATAGCCAAATACACTCACATACAGTACAAACCGCATGACATTGTATATGGCCTCCATAAGACTCACTTAACAAGAATCACTTAATTGTTTTTACCATAAAAAATCGCTTTGGGTAAAAGACTTTGCTAAACGCCTAAACGTTCATGTAAATGTTTATTTGTTGTATTAAGCGTTCCCATCGTCGGAAACCTGTAAAGAACAGTCACTCACATTTCCATAGTGAAGATTTCAACATTTACAAATATGTTCAATTAATTCAATTCTACACTGTACTATATCCAAGCACAAAAAAGAGACCATCATTTCTGCAAGTTGAAATTTAAACCGAAACAAACCTCTGGAAAGACTTAAAGTCAACCAACAGCAATGTGAATATAATACAAAGACGCAT
Organism: Triplophysa rosa; assembly: GCF_024868665.1. Taxonomy (NCBI): domain Eukaryota; kingdom Metazoa; phylum Chordata; class Actinopteri; order Cypriniformes; family Nemacheilidae; genus Triplophysa; species Triplophysa rosa. The sequence goes on along the minus strand of NC_079899.1, from coordinate 962,780 downwards.
CAGAAATGATTCCAGGAAATATTCGTTTTTTGAACAGATCCTAAAAATCATGTTAAAACATTTGTATTGTGTTGTTTAAACATGAACATGGACTTGTTTTCTTTGCACTATTCAAGATCTACAAACATTGCATCTTTTTGACCAGTTAGCCCTTTCCTGCAAATTAATACAATATAAAAAAAAACATTTGTAAGAAATGTTTAGAGAACGAAACAAAAGAGATGTACCATGTGAATTAAGAAAAGCTGACAGTAATTTTGGTTTCTTATATTTTTTCGGTGTAAGTTGAGATGGCCGTATGATCAGTATATTAGTGACGGTATCAACGTACATCTGTGTTCAGTTGAAGTGTTTTTACACACTCTACATACATTGTCAAAGAGTGGGTTGTTGAAACATATGAAGATGTTCATCTGGAGAGTAAAACAGTTTTGACTCCGACTGTCTTTAATATTGATATGTGCATTGACAGTAATGAGTCATAGACACACAGATGGTGTGTGAATCTCTGACTGTGAACATGAGTGTCAAGCATTAGATGAACAGCACCTCACAGTTGAAATGTTTTCAGTTCTTTCCATGCAGAAGTGATGATGAAAACAGCGAGTATTAACTGATGAAACAATAGTACTTATGTAGCATATGGCATGTGTTAAACGCTGTGAGACGGTGTTTCTGGAGACACGCCAGATCGCTGAAGAAGCCACCAAATGTTTCCAGACAGGAAAACGCCACTTTCATCGACTGCCTTCCAGATGGACCAGTCCGGCGTGTGTGTGTGTGTGTGTGTGTGTGCGTGCGTGCGTGCGTGCATTACAGCATCTATAAATATTGGCATTACACATGTGTGACACCGTGTGTTGTGAATATTGTTTGGACCTAATGTCCCCTCAATGATGCTAAAAGAGATCCACCTACATTATATGATCAGTCAGTGATCCTCATGATATAAACGGATTATAAATCAAAGTAAATGATTGTATGTAATGTAAAAATGCTGAAAGGTTTGTGTGATGGTTTGGTTTAGGAGTAGAGTGAAGGGAAACAGAACACAGTTTGTACCAGTTTGAATTGTATAAAAGTCTTCATTAACATGGAAAGTCCTCATATGTATAAAATCACATATGAAATGAAAATGAATGTGAAATATGACCACACATGAAGATGACGAAATATTCAAAACAGATAATATGGTAGTCGATGTATGCATTATTTACTGTCAGGTGTTTTTCTATACATGTTCCAAGGGCCCTATGAACGGAATCGCGAAATCCAGGCATAACAACGGAATTTGCTGCATAACACGGACATCTGGCAAATGTATTACTTCTTAACCAGAAAGTAGCGCTCGCTGAAGAGCTAACAAAATGCAACTTGTGCTATAAATAATGTTAGAATTATGCAAATGCTGTTTAAGTAATCTGCTTGTTTTGTGTGTCTGTATTAAAAGTGGTTAGGTTGCGTGTTCTGCATGCGTGTTACTCGTGTGGCGCTTTCAACTGCATTGAAGCTTCTGTCAAACACCTTTTGCGGCGACCCGTCCAAATAAAAGTCGGTCAACTTGAATAAGTTATAACCATCAGTGGATATAACACATTTTACCACACCACCCCCCTTGAATTGTTTTATAATTCGACCACTGAGAATATCATTTACTTTAGTAAATAAATCTTAATGTGCTATTAAAATTATAAATATAATAAAAAATCAGGCAAATAAGATAACTGGACATAAACTACAGTCAATACAGTGTTTATTTGATTGTTTTATGGTAAAAAAACGCAATTGCAATTTTCAAAGATCACACCCATCCTCTTCATTCTACCTTCGAATTGCTTCCATCTGGGCGTAGACTTAAAATGTATATACAAAATCATGGCAGTAATTATTTTAAACCGTATCATTTCTTAAAGTGATGTTTGTATTTTAGATATAGAATTTTTTTTCTTTCCTGGAAATTTAATTGAGTTGTCTGATTTTATCTCATTTTGTGTTTGTGGAGTCATGTGTACTGTTTATGTCTATGTACTGTACCTATGCCACCAGTGTCAAGGATAATTTTCTGCTCTGTGACAAACAGAATGGACAATAAAGTTAATCTAAAATTAATCTAATCTACTTTTTTTTTTTTATATTCTTTATTAAAAATAGTACTTAAATTTAAGTAGACCTCAGCCCGTATTCATGAAAAATGAAAGAGCAAAGAGTTGCTCCTAGTGACAAAATTCTAAGAAAATTCTTAGAAATGTGGGTGTTTCCCCTTAAAATTACAGAAAATATCCCAGTAAAGAAAAAAAGTCATTCATAAAGCATCTTAACACTTAAAAATTGTTAGGAGTTGCGAGGAGGACTTTTAAGAGGATTAAGAGTTTCTTAAATTGGATGAAACATGAAAAGTGAGAAGAAATGTGTTGCAATGCATGACAATTTCCATATTACTTTTAAGGTTTATCAGATTTTTGATTAGTATTGTTTTGTGTGTGTTCACCTTAGGTTTTTCTTGGTTTTGGTTTTCTTGTACAGCTGCTTTGATGCAATGCAAATTGTAAAAGCGCTATAAAATCAAATAAAACTGAATGACAGTGAGTTAATAAGACACCACACATTAGATCGTGCAGGGTTCATGTTTGTGACCGATCCTATGAGAGACACGTTAAAGACAGCGTAGAAATACCACAGCGGCAGAAATGTACGTACTCAATACATGAACATATTTAGGGACTGGAGAAACACAGCTCTGCAGCAGAGATGATCTGGTTCTGTCACAACCAACCAATCACAGTCTTTAAAACATAGCAACGGGGTCAGCCCCGCCTCCTCACTAAGATAAAAGTTTTTGTCTTTTCCTTGCTCAAAGTTGCTCTCAGATTGGTCCTGAATTTCCCCCCTGTATAGTTTAAAGTATCCACTGTACGCTTTAATATAGTTTATAAGTGAATACTATAGTAATAATATATATTTGTTCTTGTGGGAAAATATATTACTGACTATTGTACAGTAAATTCCAGAAAAATAAAAATGGAAAAATCAGAATTTGGGAATAAATAAAACGGAAGTCCTTCATCATCACTAATAGATATATTGTTGTTATCTTCTTTATTTAATTTGAGGTCGTATTATTTCGTTTTAAGATTTACATAGAATTTTCCCAAATTCAGCTCTGGTTATGTCTTGTCCAGATGATACTGAAGGACTTCTGTAAATGCAGATATTTCAAAGAAATATTTATCGATTTCATTTTATTCAGTTGTTGTTCGGTTGTGAAAACAACACAAACACTATGGCACTATGTGTTATTATTTAAACACACATCCCATGATACTTCAGTGTACTTTAATCCTTTCGAGTTCTTGTATTGTAAAAATTGCTCATGTTTTCAACATCTCTTCGCTAATATCACAGAACCCATAACAATGGCACATGCAGCTGTAATCTGACTTGATTTTATTTGGAACACACTAACACAATTTTATTTATTTAAGCTATTTTCAATAGGAGTTTTTTCCCCATGACGGAGATTATGAGTAAACTTAAAGGACAGCCGAAGGGCCTGCATGCGCCTCGAGTGCATTTCTCTATTTTGAAATGTCTGTAGAGGCTAAACGAAGACTTCACAACCACACAGTAATTATAACGCAAAGTATCAGTGACTGTGAACTTCTGGCACGATGAACTGACACAATAATGACGTTCTGACAGGCTGAGGTTTACACATCTGAGAGAAACGAGCACATGCCCCTGCACGTGAAGCTGAAGGTGTTCGTCAGGATTGTTCAAGAGTAACACAGTATTTTCCTTAAGAAAAGCTCCATTGTTCCGCAGAAACGAGCACAGGTTTAATTTGGAATGCGCATCGCTCCTGTTGTCGGTTGTTTTTCTCTTGTTTGTCTGTTTGTTTGTTTGTTTGGTAACAGTAAAGAGGATGTACTGGCTTACTGGTTGAAGTACTGGTTGATTGGCTCCTGCTGCCGGCCATTTTCCCGTCCGCTTTTCAAAGGAAAGCTCGGCACCGTCGGCTCGGCTCCTCTGAGCTTCCAGAAGAAGGCGCGTGATTCTCGCCTCATTACTATAGTATGAGTATTGACTTTGGCCCACAGTCACGAGCGCATAAAATAGCGTAAGGGCTCCTCCTAAGTGATTACTCAGAATTACAAATCACTCGGCGAGCATCTCCTCCCGGAGCACGCACCTCGCACGGCGCGCGCGCGCGCGCACACGCACGTCATCCGGCCGCCGACGCAGGCTGAATATCCTCCTCCTCTTCTCCTCTGACAGCTGAGTTTTAATTGGCGAGATGGGTGGACTGTGAAGCGCTGTCACATGGCTGGCGATTTGAGGCTTTCTGGGACAGGAGCCTCCACGGGGCCTGTCAAGCGTCCTGACTCTCGGCGGGACTTCACCGTGGGTGTCCCCGCTCATTTAGGATTGTGCAGACAAAGCACCAATTAAACGAGGCCTTTAAACAATCGAATTAAACCCCCTGGGCCGATGCGACAGCCCGCCGGCCCGGAGCTGCGGGATCGCGGTGTCTGATTAGGAATTCCACATCGCGATATATCATCTTTATTCGCATCGCCTTTATCAGTGTCTATTTACACGACACGAGGAAATGACATTCTGTAGCGTTCAAATACTCTATATATCACATCATAATGTTTAGAGAAGACTGCTAAAGTTTGGAAGCACTTTGCATGAACATAACCTCACTGTTCTAGCGATGTTATTTATTTATTGAAATTGATCGAATTATTCAGTCCTTTGAAAACATCCAGAAACGTGTTGATTTCCATTGCTTGTAATGACGTTAAGTACGTTCACTTAAAATACGTTATATAAGGAAAGCAGTATTATTATTATTATATAATTGGCTATTGTGTTGTATTAATGTTGCTGCAGTTCTCAGAAATCTCTTTGGAAAAAATGTTTTTTATTTAATCAATTTTCCAAACAATGCAATTTAATGAATGTGTTTATTGGGTTAATTTTACCAGTAGAATAGAAAGACAGAAATAGGTTGGGTGTGGCAAAAAAAATCGAAATGATATAAATGTTATTCATATTTTTTTCATATATTTAATATACTGTATATCTCAATACACTCTAAAAAGGCTGGGTTATTGTGATTTAAATTGGACAAACCAAACCATTGGTTTTAAACTTAGAAGATGTCTATAGTAGACCCAACCGTAGGTTAAAAGCAAGGTTTTATATATAGCCTATAAATGGATCAACTTAAAGACTTAAAATGGTGATTTTGGGGTAGGGGTAAAATGTGCACAATAGAAACACAATAATTGTGTTGTGTCGAGTAAAGTTGTGAATGGGGTAATGGAAAGAGTGGTTTTCTGTCAGAGATGCTTGTGGTAAAGACGCCGATGGGCTCGTGTCCATCTGCTGGCGTTTATATGTGTGGCGTCGCGTGAAGGAATCATTGAGTGATATTCTTAGCAGGCTCATGAACCCGGAGCATAGAATGTCTTTAATGTAGATTTTAGTCACTCTCCTGTGTTCCTCTCTTCATATACATGAAGTCCATATGCCAGTTCCATATGGCCCACCGGCCCGTCCTGACACATTCATGAAACACATTCATCCATCATGAGCCACATCCACACCCATCACTGGATCACAGTGCAGAGAGAGAACCTCACACACACACACACACACACACACACACACTGTACATCTGTATATTCTATCCTCTAATCCTAAACCACACCCTGACAGAAAATGATCTGCAAATGTAACATTTTCTCATGGGCACCAAAGAAAACGACCAAAAATAGATGTTTTGCTCAGTTTTAGGAAAAAAATATGCCCTCAAAATGTGATTACTCTCTCTATCACACACACAGACAGAGTTTCAGCAGATTGTATATTCTTGAGTTATACTCATGTTGGTCTACAGGGGGAGATGTGGCCTTATCTTCTAGCCTGAGAATCTCAGGGTGGGGTCGTCTCACACATGCGCCAGACAAATCTTCAACATTTGTGTATTGCTTCAGATACACCTCACATGCTCTGAACAACAAAAATAATTCCAAATTCTTTGCTTTAATGTTAGGTTTTATCAACTTTAGAGAACAGTAATTAATCATGAATGCAGGATTCAGTCAAATAAAGTTGATACGAAATGTGGTTTGTTGAGGAAATGAGTGAAAGAAAGAAAATGTGTGAACAGCATTTGGCGAACAGCAGCCTGCCGTGTAACACAAAGACAAAAGCAATATGAAGAGAATAAAAGCGTTCTGACACAAACATAAAGGAGAAAGGTGAAGCGGAAGAGGAGGTGAAGGAGCTCTCGCAGGAGAATCGTCTAACCGTCACGTGTGTGAAACTGGAGGTGCTGCTTTGCTCCTGTATGTCAGGACGGTTACAGAAGACGGTGGCTGGGGAATAAATGTACGAGTAACCTTAAACCCCATTAAAAATAATCATACTCATTTCTATAAGAGGCTGGAGAGAGAGAGAGGCACGTGCAGCCCAAGCGGACGACAGACGATCTGAGAGAAAGTGAGGCGCTCTGATAGCATGAATTATTAAGCGTGTGTTAGGGGACTTCAGTGTAATATGTGGTCTTGTTATTTGCTTCTACCTCTTTGTAAGCGCTCAGATTTAATTAAAGCTGTGGACTGGTGGGGGGGGGGACAGTTCAACGTTTCAATGTAAGACTGCTGCAATTTTACTTTTCACATTCTCCATGTTCTTGCTAAAGGGTGTGTCCGATATTCTCTAGTATAGGCCTACATCTAAACCCAACAACAGCACACCTGACAACTCGTAGCGTCACGAGAGCAATAAGTGAAAAATAAATCACCTTCACACAGAAATATTTTAACCAGAAAAGTTTGCATGCCAGATTGCATGTTTATGTTTATTTTGGTGCGCACTAGCATACAAATGAGCTGAAGGCTAATGCACATGGTTTTAATTTTTCATGTTTTCTTTTAGCAAGCTTTTTTGCATGTTCGTTTCCTTAGCACATTTCCCAGTGTGTATTGTTTTCAAAGTAGGTTTACTACTTAAAAAAGACATTTAAGTACAAAATTTTTTATCAGTAAGCACCCTGCGAGCAATGTAAAGATGAATGCGACTGAATGAATTTTCTCAGGTGCTGTGAGAGAATGTTGGTCTAAATTAGTGTAGTTCTGTTCGGTCTTCACAGCCGGATCACAGTGTTAATGCTGCTTCCACAAGTCATACAGTATGACATACAGTACATGATGAATGTTCACGTGAGACTGTAAAATAATGAAGTGTCTACACTGATCCTTTCATGCACTGCACATTTGAGAATATTGAACAGACGGATCAGCTGTAGCTCAATGTTTTTTATGCAGGCCACACAATCTTTTTTTTCTCAGAGTAAGTGAATCCATTAGTCTGATGCTCTGATTTCAAAGGCAGAACGCTCTGTGGCTGACACATGTAAATACACACGACTTGACGTACTCATCACAGACAAGAGCTAATGTTGTGGTCAATGTTGTCCAGCAGTGTGTCAGGACTCATAAACCTGAAGGTTAGATGCTTTGATTCACTTAGTGGATTCTTGTGACCTCTCTTAAATGCTCCCGCAAACGGGTGTCAGTCCCACCACAGAACTTCAACTCTATTGATCAAAGCACAAAGTCAAAACATCCAATCACAGTGTCAGTCATCACAGAATCAAAACATCAACGTGTCAAAACATCACATAACTGCATCACAATCACAACCAAGACAGTGCCAAAACATCACAATCATCACAGTATTACAATCATCCCCGCGTCACAGTCAACACAGTGCCAAAACATCACAATCACCACAGTATTACAATCATCCCCGCGTCACAGTCAACACAGTGCCAAAACATCACAATCATCACAGTATTACAATCATCACAGAATCACAACCAACACAGTGCAAAATAATCACTGCATCACAATTGTCACAGAATGACAACCAACACAGTGCAAAAACATAACAATCATCCCCGTGTCACAGTAATTAAAGGGCCAAAAAATCAACGTGTCAAAACATCACATCACTGCATCACAATCCTCACAGTATTACAACCAACACAGTGCCAAATAATCACTGCATCACAATCGCCTCAGAATCACAACCAACACAGGGCAAAAACATTTACAGTCCTCACAGTATCACAATCATTACAATCATCACTGCGTCACAGTCATCACAGAATCACAACCAACACTGTCGTGATCCTGGTCACGTGGGGTTCCTTCCTGTCACTGTGTTTGCTTTTGTTCTGTCGAACGCACGTGCTAGTGTTTTTGACAGCTCGCCGTGCGCCCGGTGTCTACGTCACTTACCCCACCCTTGTTTTTTCCCTGTCAGGCTTTTTCCCTCACCGCGTTCTCATCACCTCTTCATCCTGTTCACCTGTAGATCTCCCGGCCAGCATTATCTCCATTACCTCTGATTCCCCGCCGCCTGTGGCTTGTTAAGGTTTCCCTATTTAGTCCCTCTCGTTCTCTTGTCTTGTGTAGGACCGTTTCGTTGTAAGCATCTGATCACTGTGCGAACGGCTTTTCAACAGCAAGGGGCCATGCTCGGACACCAGCCTTCCCTCCTCAATGCCGCCACACAGGAGGTCGAGGTGCTCAACGCCCAGGTGGCGGATTTGCTCCTCCAGGTCTCCGATCTTCGTAGCGTGGCGACCAGCCCACAGATTCTCACCCCTCCCGCCTCTCGCAGGTTTCCCCTCGAGCCAGAGCCACACGCCAACAATCTGCCGCTCTACGATGGCGATTCAAGTTCCTGTCGGGCTTTCCTGTCTCAGTGTGCCCTGGTATTCTCACTCCAGCCTCCCCGTTACGCCACCGAGGAGGCAAGGGTGGCGTTCGTTCTGACGTTGCTCACTGGACAAGCACGCGAGTGGGGCGTGGCGGTTTGGGAGGCTCGCGCTCCCTGTTGTCAGTCCTTCTGAGCTTTTCGTGCTGAAATGACGAGCCTCTTTGACCGGTCGGCTTGAGGGGATGAAGCCTCTCTAGTCTCACTCAAGGAAGGAGAACGATTATGGAATATTCTATCCAGTTTCAGACGTTGGCGGCCACTTGCGACTGGAACGAGGGGGCGTTATGGTCACGTTTTTTGGATGGGCTTAACAGCGCCATCTCAGATGAGATCGCAACCCCCACGAGACCACGAGACCTGGAGGGGCTTACCAACATGTGCTTCAGGGTGGAGAACCGTGTAAGTGCTCGCCACCAACGACGACTTTCACCACCATCCTGGCGGGTCCGGGATGTATACGTATGCTACGGTCAACGCTCCATCGGGGGCGGAGCCTATGCAGCTGGGTCGCTCTCATCTTTCTCCAGTTCAGAAGCAAGAACGCCTGTACCTGGGGCTGGGCTTCTACTGTGGTAAACCCGGTCACCAAGCCCTGCAGTGTCTGTTAAAAGCTTGCGCCCACCCGTAATATGGGAAGTCCGAGTGGGTGCCATCTCTGCATCCCAGAAATCTTCCCGCACCCAGCTGCCGTTCTGTCTGACCTTCAACAGAGTTTCCCACACTGGTCATGCCTTCTTGGACTCCGGCGCAGAAGGAAACTTCATTGACGCCACCATGGCTCTCAAATGGGGAATTCCTGCCATTCCCCTCTCCCACTCCATCTCAGTCTGGACGCTTGCGGGGCAGCCCTTCACCTCTATTACCCACGTCACCCCTCACATAAGCCTCTTTCTTTCTGGTAACCATTGTGAGCGATTAAACCTGTACGTCCTCGATTCCCCCAATACTCCCATCATATTAGGGCATCCTTGGTTGTCTCAGCATAATCCTCACATGGATTGGGTCACTAATTCTGTTCTAGCTTGGAGTTCTTCTTGTCATGTTTCATGTCTTGGTTCTGCTCCCTCTCCTGTTTCTGTATCTCCTGTGTTTCAGGTTGAGCCCACCGATTTGGCCAGGGTCCCGGAGGAGTACCATGATCCTCGGTCCGTGTTCAACAAGTCACAAGCCACCTCCCTTCCTCCGCATCGCCCCATGACTGTGCCATTGACCTCCTCCCAAGCACTTCTACGCCCCGGGGGTTGCCTATTCTCCCTTTCTGCTCCTGAGAGAGAGGCTATGGAGAAATACATTAATGAATCCTTGAATGCTGGGCTCATCCGTCATTGTTCCTCGCCGGCTGGTGCAGGTTTCTTCTTTGTACAAAAGAAGGGCGGCTCCCTCTGCCCCTGTATAGATTATCGAGGTCTGAATGAGATTATGGTAAAGAATAAATACCCCTTACCGCTCATGTCATCTGCCTTTGAACTGTTACAGGGAGCCCGGGTCTTTACCAAACTAGACCTTCGCAACGCCTATCACCTGGTCCGCATTCGCGAGGGGGACGAGTGGAAGATGGCATTTAATACACCCTCGGGACATTACGAGTATTTTGTACTCCCTTTCGGTTTGACCAATGCTCCTGACTTCTTCCAGGGCCTCATTAACAATATTTTGGGTGACATGCTTAATCGCTTTGTCTTTGTGTACCTGGATGACATTCTCATTTTTCCCCATCTCTCTAGGAACACACCCAAAATGTTTGAGAGGTTCTTCAGCGTTTACTTGATAATCAACTCTTTTTCAAGGCGGAGAAGTGCGAATTCCTTGCCGATACAGTTTCGTTCCTTGGCCGTGTTATTTCCCCTAAGGGTATTGAACCTGATCCTGCTAAGATTAAGGCCATCACCGAATGGTCTACTCCTGACTCTCGCAAAGCCTTACAGTGGTTCCTGGGATTCGCCAATTTCTACCGGCGATTTATCTGGGGCTTCGGCCAGGTGGCCACGCCGCTCACTGCATTGACTTCCACCAAGGTCCCGTTTAAATGGAATCCCCAAGTGCAGGTAGACTTTGATAAACTTAATTCCCGTTTTGTCTCTGCACCTGTGCTTTGTCTTCCAGATCCTGAACGACAATTTATTGTTGAGGTCGATGCATCTGATGTCGGGATAGGCGCGGTTTTATCTCAGCGCTCCGGCGGTGCCGGGAAGGTGCACCCCTGTGCCTTTTAGTCTCATCGTCTCAGCCCTGCTGAACGGAATTACGATATCGGTAACTGAGAGTTGTTGTGCAGCCCTTCTTGGTCTGGACGGATCATAAAAATTTGGAGTATGTCCATTCAGCCAAGAGGTGGAGCTCGTGGCAGGCCCTCTGGGCGCTCTTCTTTGGCCGGTTCAACTTTACCATCTCATACCGGCCAGGGTCTAAAAATGTCAACACCGACGCGCTCTCTCGTATGTGCGAGGCTCCTGGGGAGGAGCCTTCGGCCGATGCCATTCTCCCCAAGGAGGTGGTGGTCGGGGCTGTCACCTGGGGCCTCGAGCGATGAGTGGCGGAGGCCGGTCGAGAGGTACAAATGCCGGAGGAGCGTCCGGCAGGCAGGTTGTTCATGCCAACTGCGCTGCGTCCTGACGTCCTTCATTGGTGTCATTCGTCCAGGTTAGTGGGCCATCCAGGGGTTCAGGGAACCTTGGCTTCCGTACGCCAGAGGTTTTGGTGGCTTGCCCAGTGTGTGCTCAATGTAAGCCATCCCATCGCCTGCCGGCTGGTCTACTTCATCCTCTACCCATCCCCTCCCGCCCATGGTCACACATTGCTATGGACTTTGTTACTGGCCTTCCCCCTCGGGCGGTAACACCATCATCCTTATGGTGGTGGATCGCTTCTCCAAGGTGGTACATTTTGTTCCCTTGCCCAAGCTTCCCTCCGCCGAGATGTCTCAGCTGTTGGTGGACCACGTCTTCTGTCTCCACGGTCTTCCGGTCGACATCATGTGCGATAAGGGTCCTCAGTTCACCTCCCGGTTCTGGAAAGAGTTCTGCAGACAGATCGGGGCCTCTGTGAGTCTGTCTTCAGGTTTTCACCCCCAGTCCAACGGGCAGTGTGAGCGAGCCAACCAGGATCTCGAACGGAGACTCCGCTGTCTGATGTCTCACAATCCCAGCTTCTGGAGCCAACAGCTCTCGTGGGTCGAGTACGCCCACAACTCTTCTCCCGTCTCTTCATCAGGCATGTCCCCATTCGAATGTTTATTGGGTTATCAACCTCCCTTGTTTCCCTCGCAGGAACTCGATGCTGCGGTCCCTTCTGCTATGGCGTTCGTTCGGCATTGCCGTCGCACCTGGACGAGAGCCAGAGAGGTTCTGGCCCGAACCTCAGAAAGGACCAAGGCAGCATTCGATCGTCGCTGGTCCTCTCCCCCAGCCTACGTGTGTGGTCAACGAGTATGGCTTTCCACCAATGACCTGCCTCTCAGGGTGCCTTCTCGTAAACTAGCACCCAGGTTCATTGGGCCATACCGCATCACCAAGGTGGTGAATCCGGTGGATGTCCGGCTCAAACTTCCCCCTAATCTTGGTCGAGTTTAACCTTTTTTTGCATGTTTCCAGGGTTAAGCCTGCTGTCACTTCCCCTCTCAACCCTGCTAGTAGTCGCCCCCCCCCCCCCCACGCTTGGTGGACGGCTCTCTGGTGTACACCGTCAGGAGACTGGTGGATGTATGTCGCCTAGGCAGGGTTTTTCAGTATTTGGTGGACTGGGAAGGCTGTGGTACAGAGGAGAGGTGCTGGGTGCTGTCTCGTGACATCTTGGACTGGTCGTTGATTGTGGACTTCCACCGGAGACGAGGTGAGCCCCCTCCCTAGCACCCGGTGGGCACCGGTGGAGGGGGGGGTACTGTCGTGATCCCGGTCACGTGGGGTTCCTTCCTGTCACTGTGTTTGTTCTGTCGGACGTACGTGCTAGTGTCTTTGACAGCTCGCCGTGCGCCCGGTGTCTACGTCACTTACCCCGCCCTTGTGTTTTCCCTGTCAGGCTTTTTCCCTCACCGGGTTCTCATCACCTCTTCACCTTGTTCACCTGTAGATCTCCCGGCCAGCATTATCTCCATTACCTCTGATTCCCCGCTGCCTGTGGCTTGTTAAGGTTTCCCTATTTAGTCCCTCTCATTCTCTTGTCTTGTGTAGGACCGTTTCGTTGTAAGCATCTGATCGCTGTGCTCTGCCGTCTTGGCGTTAGCCTTGTATTTAAAGTATCTTGTCTTGTCTAGTGGATTCGTAGCATTACCTAGTTCCCATTGAAGTTTCTCGTTAGCCGTTTCCATAGTTAGTTCTGTCCTGTGTCTCGCCTCTCTACTTCTCTGTAGTTCCCTTTGCCGTCCCGGACTGCACCACCCTCCACCACCTGGCACTCCTCTCAACGGGGGACATTCCCTCCTCCAGAGCTTTCTCTAAGGGTCTTCCGTGCCGTCCTATGGCTGGACTTCTGTTGTCTCGCCCGAGAGATTCATCCTGTCGAGCGTCCCTCCTGTGAGGGGTTAACAACCTCTGCGCTACTCCTGTCATCTCTCCGGTGGGTCGAGCCTATGCCCACCGGTTGTTCCGTTGCCGCCGTTCTGGTGGGAGTGACTCTCTTGGACTAAACGAACTGTGCTCTGTGTGTGCGTGCCTAATAAAATCCTGTATTTTCCCTGCAATTGAGTCTTCTCGCCTTGTGTACCATGACAAACGCAGTGCAAAAACATTACAATCATCACAGTATTACAGTATTATATTCACAGCAAATGTTGCAATTATCACAGTGTTACAATCATTACAATAATCACAATGTCACACGTTGATTTTGTGATTCTGGTGAATGATCAGTTTTGTGTTCTTCACGGGCTCAGTTCTCATGTTCAGAGAGGAAGATAAAGAAATGCTTGTGTTCTTCTCTAGATCTTGTGAAGTTTTTCTCTTATTTTTCTTCAGTTCAGCGGCTGTAATTTTTCAAACGTTTGTGTGATTTTGTTGCCTGAACACTCCAACATTCTGACCTTGTTTTCTTGTGTTTTTTCCCTGACGCAAGCAAACTAAAGCAGTTTTCTTCTGCTGTCTAAAAGGCAAACACTTGTGTGTGTGTGTGTGTGAGAGAGGGGTCTCTCTGTGGTGAAGGCATTCTTCTAGCAGGTGGTCTGTGTCACAGAGCATCTGGAGCTTGTGATGGTCAGATAACCTCTGCTATTTACAAACCTCAAACTCTGTTTAGACAAAGAATCTAAAAGCCGCCCGTGTGCCAAAACCAACTTCTCGTTCTCATTCATACTTAATCTTCCAGACCTGGGAAACATCCCAGAATTAACCATGAGAACTGTGTCACTCCTGCTACAGAGGCAATTCAATCACATTTCAGTCAAACTCTGCATGTGTTTGTGTATTTTACACTGTTCTAAACGCATGAAATACAGTCACGAGGCATTGCTGCCTTTCTGCTCTTCAACACACATAAACAAACTATTACTCGTTTGTGTGTGACATTATTGCTCAAAAGCACATCTGCTGCTTTTACAAACATTTGATCACTGGAATCTTTATTTAGAATACACTAAACCATGACCGCATTGACACAACATCATTTACAGCAATGGCACAAACACACACTCAAATCAAATCCATTACTACACACTGAGACACACTGTTTTATGGCTTGTAGTTCTGTGTATTTTGAATGTAAAATGTTTCTGTATTGTGCAGACTTACTAGAGAAACATGTAATTTAATAATAAAATAACAAGATTACATTTTTAGAATTTTTTAAAATGGAAAAATTCAAACAAAAATGAACAGGAAAACTAAAAATATTTAACAATTTCAATAAAATAAAATAAATAACACTGCTATGGTAAAATATAACAGACCCAGTATAATCCTTATATCACATTTTTGATATTGGTGAAAGCGTTTTACAAAGTAATGCATGAATTAGTTTTTCAGCAGGACTTAACAAAAATATTATATAGGTTAAGCGCTAGGTTAAGAGAGAGAGAGAGAGAGAGAGAGAGAGAGAGGGGTGAGTTAGAAGGGATGTTAGTGAGCTGAGAGGAGTAATTCAGCTGAAATGTATCTGTATAATGATGAACGCAGTGAAAATCAATGGTTTATTTGGCTTCTCGTATAAATGTAGCTAATGTTTAAAATCGCTCGCAAAGCCGGCGAGGACTCGGGGGTGGGGTGAGGGGAGGAGGTGGGCGGAGCCGCGGAGGAGAGAGACTCATCCATCATGGCCAGCTGACAGCCAATGAAACCTGACCAGGGCTCTGGATGTTTTAATACGGCATCCATTAAAGCCCTCAAATAAATTGCAATTTGGAAAACAGAACATAATAGCAGGCGAGCTCTCCCCATCCATCTTGTGCCGTGTCGTGTAATGTAATTGCGTTGTTAATTTATCCAAGAATTGCCCTGCTCCGCCGTTTCTTCCGCATTGTTTAATTTCCCTGTAGAGTACGCGTGTCCCCTCCCGGCCCGCGCCGTCGCCGGAGGTTCAGAGTAATGTTTCTGCTTAGCATGGCATTAGTGGAGAGGCTAATCAAACGCTCCGTGACACTTCATCAATGAACAGCCGAGCTGGACGCGTGCCCACCGCCTTCTGCATCCGTCTGATTCAAGCGGCCATTAGTGAACCCCCCTCTCAGAAAACACCACACATTTCATCTGTATTATCAGTGTACATGTGCTACAGGTCGAGCATTCTATGGCCACAGAGGAGCTGTGTGACACGACATACTTTCATCATGACGACACACTTCTACATCATTACTAACAACTCTGCATTTACTACATTATTTCAACCCCCTCACAGCACGTTTGAGGAATTCATCAGATACCAGAGTAAATTATGGTACTATCCAAGTGTGTTCAGCCTGGTGTGTTGATATCAATGCACATCTCACAGTACTTTACAAAAAAACTAGGGCTGTCAAACGATTAATCGTGATTAATCGCATCCAGAATAAAGGTTTGTGTTTACATAACATATGTCTATGTACTGTGCATATTCATTTTGTATTCATAAGCACAAACACATACACAAGTATACATATTTAGGAAATATTTACATGTATTTATTTATATTTACCAATTCTTGAAATGATATATAAATGTTTATTAATTTTTAGATTTTCCTTAAATATATGATTTTACATGATTTTGTCCATTGAGAAGTGATTGGATGGTTGGGCGTCTCTAACTAAATAGACAGAATTGAATGGCGGTTTGCAGTCAATCAGTCATTGGCCTCCTGCCCTCACGCTGTTCCTCGTGACCAGGCTAACCTTTTTGATGAAACATTGTGAGGGCACATGAATAAAGAATAATGATGCACAGAGATAAGTCAGTAATAAAACAACACTGCAATATTCCATAAAAAAATGTGAGTTGTCAGTTTCAGTTTCACAGAAACTGTGAAATACGTTTAATATCTCTCATTAATACTAATACATATAGATCATGTAAGGATAATAATAATTCAGTAAAATCACATCAATTCACACACGAAGTAAGTCGAGGTAAGGTAAGTCTTCCTATCTGACTGGTTCACTCCAGTAATTCATTCATGAATCATCAGTAGATCACAATGTTATAAAAGCAATAAGCCCCGTGGAGCAGTGGGTTACAGTGTATTTTATCACAGCTAACGGCCGTTGTTAGACATGACGCAAAGTGGAGTCATGCTGTTAGAAAATGCACTTGTAACCCACTGCTTCACGGGGCTCAGTGCTTTTATAAAACGGTTATTCCATATGTGTAGCAAGGCCAAGAAACACAGAATAACAGTGGCACAGTCATACTTATAGGCTGTGTAATGCCGTCAGCTGTGACAGATCAGGTATTTTACAACCAGAATCAAGGACCAGAACTGACCGTTTTATAATACAATTTGAACTGTCCCTTACACAGTGTTGGGTGTAACTAGTTACTAAGTAATTAGTTACTGTAATTGAATTACTTGTCCATTGAAAAAGTAAAGTAAGGGATTACTCTTATTTTTTCTGTAATTTAATGACAGTTACTTCTGATGTAATTAAACTAAATACTGTGTGTAATATATGTGAGTGCAATAGTGGAATTGACATCAAAATTCAAAGTCTAACTTTAAAATCTTTGCTTTAATGTATAATTCTCACATTTGTAATACTTTGGTCAGTTAATAATATTACTTTATGTAGTTTTATATTATTTATTTGAATGAATTAAAATAGCCATTCGTGTCTATCCTTGAATCACTTAACTAATCAAGGTTGATATAGGATGTAGAAAGTCATTAGTAATAAGTAATTAAATGCTTTTTAGAGAGAATCATTTGTACAGTAATCTAATGACACTATTAAATATGTAATTAGTAACTAGTAATTAATTTCTTTTGAGATAGAGTACCTTGCCCAACACTGCTCTTACGGTATAAAATACGAATGCTTTTGGTTAGATTTTTCTACTACAAGAATAGAATATGACCTTTGCATACATTTTGACCACTTTTATCCTCTTAAAAATGGTAGAAGAAAGATAAAATAAATAAATATCACAGCACGATGGTGTTGTACAGTAAGATCTGGATCACACATATTCAGATGATTTATTAGATATGTTTCATGAAGCAGATCCTCTAACATGTTACCCGTGACCCTACATCACACCACACCACACCACAAGCTATTCCTCTAGAGCAAGTTTATGGATTTTTTGCTCAAGTATATATGTTTATATGATTTCAGATAGAAATGTGTCCGTTGGCTGAGAATGAGGCAGGTGTGTGTTCAGAAAAGTATTTGAACAGCAGAAGTTTAATTGAGAGTCACTCCTGGTGTGTTTGACACAAATATTTGGCTCAGCGGTGAGAGCGTGGCGCTGGCAACGCCAAGGTCATGGGGATTGCACATTGCACTTACTAACTGCACATAAAAATATAAATGTAAAGTATACTGTGACACCAAAATCACTCATTACAGCCCATCCTTTACAAGCGGTGTGAAACAACATCACTGACGTGTTATAAAGTGAGTTCCCCTTCACCTACTGTATTGAACCTGAATCTGTACCTCATCATTTGAAAGTGGAATAACTTTCTACATCTGTCTGAACGGGACTGTTTCATCACCTGACCGGGACAGGACAGATCGCACCGGGGCGGTGAGAAGCCGTCATCACACGAGAGAAGGCAGAAGCCTCGCTGTGATCAAAGACTGACAGCACAGCCCGAGGAGAAACATCTCAGAGCAACACAAAGACTTCATTCTGATGAAGAAGAACACACGCACGCACGCACGCACGCACGCACGCACGCACGCACACACACACACACACAGATGGAGAACAATTTTAGATACTGGGATTCCATCATGTTATCTTATAACAATGTTTAACTCATGACTGTGTTTCATTTGATCACGCTCAACGTTAGGTTTAAATTAACCTGTGCTGGGCTGTTTGAAGCCATGGTTGAGTTGAATGTAAACATTCTCTGTGTTCATTTAGACCAACATGGGTAAAAAAATCATTTTGAACACATATACGTTATTAAAGTAACACAAATGACTCTAGTGAGTTAATCAATTTGTGAGAGAAACCCTTTAATATTTTCAGCTTCTATAGTCATCCATACATCACGTATCCATGGCAACATACAGATGCAGATCATTCAGATGTGGCGGCGCGTTGATAATGTGGAATCTCACTGGTTCTTGAGTGTCTTGTGATAGAAATATCATTTGAGACGCGAGAACCATTGGAAGAACTTTATTTCTGGGGTGAATTCTTCCTTTAAAGATTAATATCAGATGTGAAATCTTGTAATGCAGAATGTCTTGAGATCGTTTGTGATTTCATTTATTCGTGGCAGAGATTCGTCCGCTTATGTTGTTACTATCACACTCGATTTCTGACAACTGTATTAAAGGGTAATGAAATCTCTTCACATTGATCACATGAATAAGTGATGGACATTGATGTTGAAACTCATTCATTGTTCTCTAGGTTGTGCTGTTCTCTGCCCAACCAAAACTTTCCACAAATCACATCATCAGTGAATCACTAAACCACACATGATCAAAAGCTTTAACCAGTGAAACCCATCACTGCGTGCACTCGCATTGAGTTAATAAAGGACTAGATGAACACAAGCTAAGTGTTTCAAAGTGTGCATACTAAAGAAATGTAAGATTTCACTTCAAACCAGAGTTTTACTGTAGTTTTTTTAAATGGGTTGAGTTCGTTTTGAATTTAGTTCTAGTTTACAATTTAGTTTTGTAGTTTTTGTTAGTTTGTGCGTTTGTCATTTTAATATTGCTGTTTAGGTTTAATTTATTTTAATTTGAGTTTTAATCCCCTTTTGATCTATTTCTAGTTTATAGTTTTATTGCCTCAACTCAAATAAATGTTTGTTCATTTTTTTAATGCTGAGGCAACATTTCTCATTTCAATTTAGTTTAAGCTTTTTAAATGATATTTAGGGCTTCATTTTATTTGATTTCATAATCAAATCAAATAGATTTTTATAAAATTTGTTAACTATAATAATGTTACTTAAAACATGAATATTACATAAACTTCAAAAAATCTATAAGATGAAGTCATGATTGTTTTTTATGTTTTTATTGCTTGTACGGTGTCCTTGAGTGTCACGTAAGGCGCCATTAAATAAAATGTATTATTATTATTATTATTATGAGAACACATACAGTATGTGGTGTGGACCTTCACTGACCACAGTCAATCTGCGCAGCTCTGCCTGCTCTCTTTTAAGCCAATAAATGACATCTCTCGGGGGGGTGTGTGTGTGCGTGCATGCGTGCGTGCGCGTGTCGGCCTGTCAGGACACGCAACAGCAGACCACAGGAAGGGCAAAGCAGAGCTTGTACATCAGTCAATGTGCTGACAGGTGTAATGAAGGGCTGACAGCAGCAGCATCGGCCCCTCCGCGCTCCGCATGCACTAAGAGCCCAGAAATAAATGAGTAATGCCGCTTTACCTGTCAACAGACGCATGCGCTCCCACCTGCCTTTGTTTACTGGATGAAAAGAAGAAAGAGAAGCACAGACACAGTTCTTCGACGGAGAAAATACTTTCACAAATCTCTCACATGTATCAGAGTTCCTGTAGCTCATGGGTCTCTTGCCGAGGAACACACAAAATGTAGCTACTGTACCTTACACGTCACTTCAGGTCAAATGTGCCCATTAGCAGCTTTTCCTTCAGGATCATCAGTTGATTTCTTTTTATTACACAGCGCTCTGGAATGCTTGATTCTGATTGGCCAGTCGCGACATTCCAAGGGTTGTTATTTTCAAATAACAACAGCTCAAAACTATTAACACCCTGTAACCCGGATGCTGCAAATCATTTTGAGAGTTGCAGTTTAATATTACACAAAAATGTCTTTTAATAACATATATGACATTATATTTACAAATGTTTCAACCAATTTGCCTATTCCTGACGTTTGAACGTCTTTTCTTACTTTAAAAGCTTTTCCTCGCGGAAGGTCTGCATTCGGTAAAAATGAGCTAATAAAATATTTCAAATTCACATTTCATGTCAGTTTTTTTCTCCTGTGGCAAGTAGGCGTGTAATAAGCGGGATAATGTACAAGCAGCCGGCTGTTATCACAGAACTAAGCCCCTTCAGTGAGACAAGACCCTCCACTTCGCGTTCACACTGTCGGGGATTATTTCTGCCATAACAACCGGCTGCCTGGACATTATCCCTTACACGGTGTTTGAGAGCATCAGGATCATGTAAACATGTCCAAAACATCTGAATTCGTGTTCAAATGATTGTAGTCAACAACAAAAGAAGATGAAAAGGACGTTTTTTCTTTACCTATTCAAAAGTTGATGAATAAACATGTTTTGTCAGCTGATCGTGAGTAGACCAGATGGATTGATCCTTCAAATAAACTACAAAAACATTCAGTCTCGAATGAACGTTCACTGTGAGAGCGACACTGAACACACAAACCTCATCATGTAACACAACTCAATACAATTAATAACCAACAACAACAACAACGTAAATAAATAAAGCTAGCAAACACTAAAAAGTCACAAAACTATCCACTTCCAGATTGAACGTGCTGCAATGCATGCTGGGACCTTTCAAACCCTTGTTGAATGTGAAACTGTTCAGACAAACACAAGGAAACTAATGGTATTCAGTAGACACGGCACATCACTGGATCCTCCTGAAGTTGTGCAGGATTATCCACAAGTTTCCGGAGGGCGCTACCGTACAAATGAACGTGGGCAAAACCTCGGTGAAGCGGCAGAGCTCGACCTGATTTTGCCAAGTGGTTGATGACCGAAGGATAACATTTTTATAAATGAAACCTAAACCCACACCAAAGCCCAACCCTGACCATAACGTACCCCTAAAACCAGAGGGAAATGAGAAGTGGAAAACAATGGTCTAAGCACCTAATCCTGGTTGGAAGATTCAGCTTAAAATAAACTGTAAACTTATTTCTGAAATCCGATTGGTTGATTTAAATGTTGTCAACATGATGTTGTCCTAAGGATATCAACCACTTGGCAAAAACAGGAGAGCCAAGCGGCAGAAGTAGTGAATTGCACCTTGAATAACTTGATGACAGAAAACGAGACTGCGAGTCATACTTGAATTGTAATACTGTTGGTTTTTCATGTGGGAATCTATCAAGAAATTATTTGGACACTGACAAGCAACACCTGCTGTTCACAGCTGCACTTACAAAAATTATTATTTATTTCACATCGTAAAAAAAGATCTGAAGTGCAGACGGACTGCTCCTGTGAGCGACTGTAGAGTTTTTAAAAGACCAACTTCAAAATGTGGCGCGCTTATCTCAAGCAAATAGACAACAAACATGAAACATCACTTAGACTGAATGTGCTCATAGTTTAAAGAGAGTTTGCGGTTTTAAAAGGGACTTCAAATAGATGTCATGTAATCATCAACACACTGTATGGTCTTCAATAAAAACACGAGACAGTTAACTGGATTCACAAGGATTCTTGACTGTATTTTACCGACGGAATATACACTACAGTATCACACCATGTGCACTACATTTCTCATCTGATATGTTTGATGTAAAGTAGGTATTTCTTCCACTTATCTGTAACAAGCTCCCTCAGCGGTCAGCCACAGCCCCTCCGTCAGCACCTTCTCCTAGATTCACCTGTTCACTTTCCCCGGACTATTGCTTCTGACGGACTACGTTTCCCATCATCCTTTGCACTCGCCATAATTGCAGCCGCACCTGTTACTCATCCCGTGGACACTATACTGTAAGTACACTTTCTTGTGTTGAGGTGTTTGTCAGATCTAGTTACCGGTCTAGTTCCGGCCTTTTTGGTCTCCCGCGGCTTTCTTGTGTCTTATACAGGTACCTTGTGGATGTTACCCGTTTGTTTTTATGGATCACCTAGGCTACCCTTTGGAATTTACCTTTTTTGCCTTGGATTTTTATTAAACCTTCATCATCACCTAGTGTTGTTGTGGCATCGTGCTTCCATCCTGTGTATAGGGTTACATTATAAACAAAACGTAGAGAGAATGATTAAAAATGCAGCTTTTGCACATGAACTTTAGTATAATGTTTATCTGCATGAGATGTGCACGCGGCCCGTGTGACTCTTGCAGTTCGCTTTTAAATACAAAACATAACAATGATTTACCACATCTTTAAATAGCACACAATTGACATCTTGTAAAGAAATTGAAACCCCTCAATAATTTTCAAATTACTCATTGGTTTACTGTCACAACAACTGAATCAATGAAATTGCTAAGGGCCCTATCGTACACCCGGCGCAAGGCGCAGCGCAAGTGTTTTTGCTAGTTTCCGACCGACGCACTTCTCATTTTCCCGTCGTGCGCCGCGTTGTTTAAATAGCGAATGCATTCGTGCGCCCGTGGGCGTGCTGGTCTAAAAAAAGAGGTGTGCTCAGGCGCATTGTTGGCGCGTTGCTATTTTGAGGCACTGAAAAGAGACTGCGCCATAGACAACTCAAAACCTGCTCTTATAAAGTCAGTGGCGCAATATTTGTTTTAGTAGACAATGCGCCTCTGGGCGGGTCCACATGCAACGCGCTTTCACTTTACTTATTACACAGAGGGAAGCGCAGCAGCACACAAACAATGTAAAAGATTATTATTGTGTAAATAAAGTTAAAAATCCGGCTTGTCCTGTCGATGATCTGCTTGCGCACTTTAACCTCGCGCACGAGCAGATGCGTTTCCTCTCTGGAGAAGTGTCCAGTCTTTGTTCTTGCAACTTCCGAGTGTAAATAGCGAATCCGCCATGGCGCGAGCACAACTGGCTCTTAAAGGGAATGAGAGATGACACTCTGATTGGTTTACTGCACGTTACGCCCATAAAACACCCATTACTCATAAAGAGATTCGGGACAACCCGTTTAGACCATGCGCCTGTGCGCGCCGACCGTTTTCCCGTCATAGCAAAGGTGGATTCGGACAGCCCCGCGTGCGCCTGCGCCGTGCGCTTTACACCATTCGCTTAGATCCTTAAAATTGGGCCCGAAATATCCTTCGTATTAGAAGTATTAGTATTAGAATCATCATCCCGGTCCTCTGTAAAGCAGTGGACAGAATACTGATGTAGTTTCTAAGTGTGTAAGTTCACATTCTGCTATAAACCAATGACTTGAAATACAGCAGAAATGTGTTTGTTTACATTAATCCGGAAGTTTCTCCCATCTTTCGCGCAAAGCGTCATGGGGCGTAGGAAACTTGTGGACATGGTTGGTTGTGTTTCTGTGAGAACAGTGAGATTTGTGTGTTTGTGTAGTTTTGTTTTTATCAGCAGACGCCATCTGAAGGGTCCGGGGTGGGGGGTGTATCCGATATCATTTCAGAGATGCTGTAATTACATTAGCAATCAGTTTGTTGTGTTCATCTGTCTTCTTTCATTTCACGTCTGCAGCTGGATTCAAACACACTCAAATATGACACGTCTTATGTTTCACTTGGAACATGTATGTGTCTGGACAGTTTGTTCTGTGAAGGAGGACATTTATGTAAAAGCATTTGGTTTTAAGGAATTTTAGTGAACATAATGAAATGTGTGTGTTTGCAGATGTTATCATGGGAATTGTGTGTGTGTGTGTGTGCGTGTGTGTGTGTGTGTGTGTGTGTGTGTGTGTGTGTGTGTGTGTGTGTGCGTGTTTAGGTTGATTACCGCGGTAAAGCCCCAGTCTATTTAAACCCTGTATGAGTCCGTCCAGGCTGATAAAATGTTTATGTTCACTTTAGCGGCTTTATGGACTCCTCTGGCTGCTCATGACTTCTGACTGGAGCTCACGGGTCACATTCAGCCGATAACCGTCACTTCATCATCCCGCCATCATCAGGCGTACAATCGTTTACAAATCCTCACAAATGAGGTCTGGAAAACACTGGATTTGTTCAAATCAGAGATGATTTTTAAATGAGATTAAATGAGGTTTTACCAAGCATTAAACGTATTTTTTCATCATTTACTCGTAAAGGAAAGTTTATGGGATTGTTATGATACTGTGTCTTGTATACCTGTGTCACATACACACACTGATATAAAGTAATATCCTCCGCGTGACTGAAGATAAAAACATTTGATATCCAGATGCAGACAGAGGAACTCCAGCGAGCGTTGTGTTCATGCAGTAAAGATAAACTCTGTGAAATATTTACAGATTCACCAGGTCAAACCAAACAGATCTCTTTCATAAACACACACAGTACCGTTTCTTTATTTACAGAGTTCCATTTGAAAGCAGAGAACAGTACAGAAATGAGGAATCAGGAAAAGTATGATATACGGACAATATTACCGCATTATCATTGTATATTATTGCATTTTTAACATGAGATGTGGATTGTATGATTTTATTAGTACTGTTATATTTATAGCGCTATTAAGCAGTTATGTGTGTGTTGATATATGGTGACACTGTTAAACACGCAAATCCATACGTGCATGTAGTAACACAAGATGAAAACTCACTCCCCTCCTCTCGACGGGAGAGAGAACTGTCTCTGGACACAACAGCCCATAATTATCCGTCTTTACGGTGCTTTAATTTCAGCACTAACACATGAAAGAGAATAGTGTCCGAAGAGTTTGTGTTTAACTAACTGTGAAAAGTGACATCACTCGTTTAGACGGCTGTCAGACTGCAGTGCACACTTATAAGGGTTCAAACACAATTAAATCTCAGCAACATGTGTTCAGAAATCAAGGAAGATGTGAATAAAAAGAAACCTGTACCTTTCTGTTTACATCCACAAGACCTTTCTGATGCACAAAAGATTCTACGGAGTGGAAAGACGTTTCACAGATTATAAAAAGCCAAAGAAATGGATCTTCCCATAAAACACAGATGAGATCTCTTTACTATCTCACTTATTTCTTCTATACATGTATATATTGGTTACGCCTCATCTGTGTCTCCGTTAAATCTCCTGAGAGATGTCAACAATGTGTCAAACTGAGCTCAGATTTGTCTCGTCTGCAATCAAAACTCAATATTAATGAGGATCGTCTCGATATCAACTCAGACATTTCTCATCACATTGACTCAAATCCAGATGATTTCACCTCCACAATCTACAATCATTTACACCTCCACACTCTTCATGTGTCTCAACCATTACTATCTCATCCGATTCTCTTTTCATTTCTCCAAACATCTGAGACTAATTCCATACTTCAATGAAACACAACCGAGAAATCTCCCGAGCTTTGAAAGAGAAACATCTGAGCAATACAGCAGCATTTTCATTTCTCCTTTACAAACCTTTGACTGAAAGGATCTTTGGGAAACAAAAACTGGCACTGCTGTCAAGTCTTCGAAACGTTGTGGTCACGTCCTCAAATAATGTTGGAAAATAATAGATAATATCTGCTTTGAATCCTCTATATTGTGTTGAAGTCATTGCTTATTTATGTCATTTACTTCAGTATCTAAGTAAAACGTCTGTGCTTTAGCTACTTGAAACATATTTGAAGAGGAAATGACTTTATTCTGGATAAATGTGGTCCGGTTTAGGAGGTAATCATCATGTCCCAACACAAGTCAATGTTACGTCGTCACGACTAATGTGGGAATCACAAACTTGTGTCACTGGAAGGAATACGGTCCGCTCCAGATACGTCCTGGATCGTCACTATAATCGATCTATTTCTTTTCTTACTCCTCTACTAATAGTAATTATATTTATTTATATTATTTATATATAAATTATATTTATAATAGTAAATAATTTTTGTACATTTTCATTTGATGTAAAGCGTAGTGTTTGTGGTTTTATGGTGGCATACACTCTTAAACAAAGGTTCTTTGATGCCATATAGAGGAACCGTTTGGGTCCATAAAGAACCTTTAACATCCGAAGAACCTTTCTGTTTCACAAAAGCTTCTTCGTGGCGAAATAAGATTCTTCAGATTATAAAAAAAGTAGGAAAGAGATGCTTCTTTAAAGCACCTTTGACTGAATGCTTCTTTGTGGAACCCAAAATGGCTCTTCTGTGGCATCGCTGTGAACAACCTGTTGAGCACCTTTATTTTAAAGAGCGTACTGCTCACAGAACTTGAGTTTTATTTAGAACTTCAGCTCTCATAAAGTGTGTGAAGTATTTTTCACAGGTCTGTCAGTAGTCCAAAGGTTCAGTCTGACAGCTTCACGCAGCGCTCTGTCTGTCTGCGTGTCCGTGTCCAGGGAATTCCCTCATTCCAGACTGGAAATGATGCGGCGTGAGGACGTCACCTGTGGAGCTTCATAAGGGCCTGCGGGTCTCCTGTTATTTGTGC
This sequence comes from Triplophysa rosa, assembly GCF_024868665.1. Lineage (NCBI taxonomy): Eukaryota > Metazoa > Chordata > Actinopteri > Cypriniformes > Nemacheilidae > Triplophysa > Triplophysa rosa. The sequence continues at coordinate 936,175 of NC_079899.1, read as the reverse complement.
TCCTTCATAACGGCCCGAGTGTGTTTTAACTGGGCCGGCTGGGACTTCTCCATGTTTTCGCTCATTCGTCAAAAGCTTGCGCGGGAGTCGCGGGCCAACGAAAAGCTGACGTTTATTACTTTTCTCAACAGGTCGAACGTCTCGGAGCCTCTTTCATTTCCCCTCTCCACACGAGGGCATCGCCGGCCAATAATACCCCGGGGAAGAGTACGCTTAAAACTCCAGCGCCGTTTACAAAACTGATTGAGAGCGCTCATCGAGGCCTTTCTTAAAAAATGGACATCAAACCCACCGTAATATCCTCAACAGGCTAAATAGGTTTTCTTCCACGCCGGAATGTTCTTTAGCAGACAGAGGCGACATATTGCATCAATTAGTCACCGAGGCCGTTTCGAGACATCCCATAAACTTTCCTTCTTCACTGTGTTCATCAGCACTCTTTGTTTAACATTCATGTTTATTGATACACGAGGACACATTTAAATAATTCAGGTCAAACATTAGCTGTGAGGCGCTGTATGAATAATGAATGAGTCACGTGTAATGGATCCTAAAGCTTTAAGTCCTGATTGTGAACTCAAAGATGCTCCGCAAAACAGCTGACAGTGCAAACTGTGACTTTAATAGCATGACATCTACCGAGGGCCCTTAATGGACCACATCATGAAGTCCGAGAAATACAGTCACGGCGCTTCTGCTTTCACATTCTTTCTCTGTTGTGTTTAATGTTTCACATTCATGTTTTCAAGGTCTCGGGACAGAGAATAGAGGAGCAGAGACCTTTTCCTGTCACGGTCCCACCGTCTTGTTTATGAAATTCTAGTCGTGTGGTGGGATCGGGGCAGAGTCCTTAGGTTATGTGTGGAGAGAAACATATTGTTGTCCGTTTGACAATAATATACGTTCTCTCCAGTGTCTTGTCATTGGCCCCTTTCCTCTCGTTTCCTTGTCATCTTCCCCTGAGTGTTTTATTACCCACACCTGCCCCTTGTCGTTATCCCTTGTTTGTCTTCCCTATATATACCCTCTTGTTTCTTTGTGCTGTGTTCGGTCATTGTATGTGGTGTGCGTTCCCGATGGTCCTCGTTATGCTTGTACCCCTTGTTGCCGTTTCGTCTGTATAGTAAGTGTAGAGTTTAGTCTTTGTCAAGTGTTGTTTAGTTAGTTTATGTCCCTTTTTGCTTATATTATATCCTGTTCTTGTTTACACCCCATGGCGGGTTTTTTTTTTGTGTTTATTATCTGTTATTAAAGTCTTGTCTGTTAACCCCTTCACTGCCTGCCTGCGCTTGGGTTCTTTCACCCCCACGTTCGTGACATTTTCCAATGAAATAAGAAAAAATCGGATTATTTGTGTGGGTTTGTGACGGGTGCTGATGTTTGTCACCTGATTCACTTTTAAAGAGATTATTTGAAGTGTTTTAGCATCCGTGTCTCCAGGTTTACACACTTAATGTGGACACTGTCGGGTCTTTTCAGTCCATGGTTGGGTAACATAAGGACAAACCCATTTCAATGAAGCTAAAAATGTTCGTATTTGACCCAATCGTGTGTTGAGACAATCCAGTGTGTAGATTTATAAAGTCATGTAAACCGACAGTAAACGTTTGGTCAGGTAGGTCTTGTTGATGAACATGAGCGTGGTATTTGATTCCTGAGGTGAGTTGTAACCCAAAAGTTGAAGTATATTTTAAGTATACTTCGTGTAGTTGGACTAAGCGTACTAATATTAATGTAGTACACCTGTAAGTCTAACAACTCAATGCTACACAGGCTTAAACTGGCCCACTTCTACTTTATAAAAGTGTACTTTTAAGTATACCTTAGGTGTAACAGTAGTTAGCATTGAGCATACTCATGAGTGTAGTTCAACACTTGTGGCACATTTGTTTAGTTGATGAATTAAAATGTCTCAGTAAACCACTGGTTTAGATACTGCAAGGATACTTGTATAATTTTTTAACATCATACTTATTGTTTACTGTTTTTTTCACTTAAGTAAAATACACTTCTGTGTTTCTATTTATTGTTATTAATGTTTTTACTTGAAATTAACCTTTAAGTGCTCTTGAAGTAGAATTCAAGTAAATGTGTATGATGAGTGTGTATAATGAAGATCAGCTTTATCTTTTACACATATATGATTTATTTATTCCAGCTCAAAGCTGAACTTGTAACTATATCAACTTGAACAACAAACACAGTATTGGGCAAGTTACTCTATCTCAAAAGTAATGAATTACTAGTTACTAATGACATATTCAGTAGTGTAATTAGATTACTGTACAAATGACTCTCTCCAAAAAGTATTTAATGACTTATGACTAATTACTTTCTATACCCTACATCAACCTTGATTAGTTAAGTGATTCAAGGATAGGCACGAAATGGCTATTTTAATTCATTCAAATAAATAATATAAAACTACATAAAGTAGTATTATTAACTGACCAAAGTATTACAAATGTGAGAATTATACATTAAAGCACAGATTTTAAACTTGGATTTTGAATTTTGATGTCAATTCCACTGTTGCACACACATATATTACACACAGTATTTAGTTTAGTATTTAGTTACTACAGAAAAAAATTGAGTAATCCCTCACTTTACTTTTTCAAGGGAAAAGTAATTAAATTACAGAAACTAATATACTTGGTAACTAGTTACGCCCAACCCTGGTCAAACAGTATGTCAAAATATAGACGTACGTGCAAGTTTGCATTCAATGCATCCTTGATGTCAAGAAGCGATTGAGTATTGGAACAGGACTTTGATGGTTGATGATGACATAGAGCAAGAACGCAAGGACAAAAGATGGCTGAAGATCGCATGTTGAGAAACAGCCACAGAGTTTAAGTTAAGTAGAGTTCAGTGTAGAGTAAATAGACTTTTCTGTCAATAGGCTATAAGTCAAGTTCACACTTAAGATTCATTTTGAGTTCTATTTCTGAAACATACATTAAGAGAAGACTGAAAGTGTACAGCACACGTGAATGAAGGTTTGTGTTGCTTGTGTTTTTATGCACATGGTTGTAAATCCAGCAGAGATTGTGAGTGATCAGAGCGGAGCTGCTCTTCTCTTTATTGTCCTTGCGTGGTCGAAGGGTTTAATGCGGCGTGTGCGCGGTGACAGGTCTCATTTATTCACGCCTCCAGGGAATGTTACGCTTTCAATAATTAAATAGTGACGTTCATTTGAATCCCTGCAACCGAAAGCGCAGCGTCAGTGTCCAACGGCAGAAGATTGCTGCGTGAAGCGGCCGGTCATTAGAATAAGAGACGGCATCTGTCATCGGTCTTCTGTGATGTCATCAACATCTCTCACTGTTCACATGAAAAGAGCTAGAGACTAGCCACACATGAAAGAGATCACATCACATGTGACACAGACACACCGCATCCTGTGGATTTTCTAGCGTGCTGTACACACAACACAAGATGCTGAAGGAAAATCCTGCCAACGTTAGACCTCATTTCATCTTCAGAACACAAATCAAGAAGATATATACTTCAATCCATAGACACCAATGCAGCGTACACTCAAACCGCAGAAAGTGAGTGAAGAGGTCATTCAAATACTCCACGTGACTGCAGTGAGTGACCGAGTGAGCAGCTGTTCTCCTTCAGGTTATTAAAACCGCCTGAAGAAAAAGCTGCGACACATGCAAAGGTCTGAACTCCATCAGCAAAACATCTGCAGAAACTTCAGGAACTGGTTTCCAAAAGCGCGATGAGCTGAAACACTGGATGATGAAGACTCGTTCATGGCCTCACAGTGACACATCAACAAAAGAAAAGAACTTCTGCTATGAAAAACCGCGTCTATTCTCCAGGGACATGAAGATATAAAAAGCTTCAAGTGCACCCTTAAACAAGAAACACGCTGTTCTTCAGTTTGCCGTTATATTCCAGTAGTTTAAGAAGCACACACACCAGTGATACACTGGAAACAACCAATCAAATGAAAGTCCAGACGGGGTCAAATAGCAGAATAGATCCAGATGAAGTACAGAAGAAATGCATTGATTCATCATGTACAGTATGTGTATCTGTGGGGTGAATGATGCTTTTCTCTCCTGCTAGCGCTTGTGAAGCAGTCACGTGGAATAATGTGTGTGAAATCTGACGTTTTCCTCCACTTGTCTTCAAAGGCCCGCGGACTGTTTAATGTGTTAACCGAACGCCCCTCAGGACTAACACGGCCCATTACAGATGAAGAAAAACAAGCAATATTCCACTGGCATAAACGCATGCGTTCTCTGAGGACAAGCGGAGAGAAATTACATTTACAACTGAGATATCAATAAAACACACATCCCTCAAGAGACGCTACAGGAATTTCATTAACGCACATTCATTCATTCATTCATTCATTCACACCACACAAGACATTCAAGCAATGTGAGATCATGATGAGGATGAGGATAATCTCACAGATCGTCTCAGAACTCTTTGTTTTTACTGCTTTTTGGATCTCACACTTAGAAACTCTGACCAGATGACACGCAATGTTCTTTTCTGTGTTATGTCAGATATGAAAAATGATACATCGCATCATTTTATCTTTACTGGGCAACATTGTTAACAGGTAACTTAGTTGACATGTTTTTAGCATGTTATATTAAGTCATATACCATTACAAAAATGTGAGGAAATGTGCATATCTCCTGGTAAAACTTTGCAGCAATGATACTTGTGTATGACATCCATGTGTTTCTAGAGGAAATGACATCATGTGCAAATGATGTGAGATTGAGACACGCCGTTCCTTTCTTGAAGGGGATTTTCCTAGCGAGTCAATTAGTTCAAGAAGATTTTTCAGACATACATAAAATAATATCACAAAAAACGTTAACGCTTTAGATTACGGCCCGCAATGTAGCGCATAATTAAACAGAATTTACAGCGTAACTGTTGTAACAATAATGTACCTCAACAGTACAGAAGGGGAACAATGTGCAACGTTTGTGGAATAAAGAAACAAATATTTATATGGGAAGTGTTTTTCAAGTAAGTAATCACAATGTGCCCAGAAATAAGCTACTGTGGATATATTTAAGCACGGGGTTCTTATTTTAGTATTATAGCAAACGTGAAATGATGTGTCTGTCAACTGTAAATATGACTTTTGAGTTTCCACTTTAGCTTTAATGTTTATTGAATTGATTTTAGGATTGTTGGTCACAAATCATTTCTTTTACATATGAGTTATTTTGATGAGTTTCAATGTATAAAACGTGCAAAACCAATGTTGATCTTTTGAGACTACAATCAAGTAGTTCAAGAGCGGTTTGATTGGGATGTTTATATGGCATGCAGTTCCCTCATAAATATATATATATTACCCCTTTATATTTTTGTTGAATTAGTTACGCTGTAAATCCTGTTTAACTATGAGGTAGGTACATTGCGGGCCGTAATCTAAAGCGTTACCGAAGGCAGAACTATGAAATGAATTTGTATTTAATTTAGTACAGAATGAGCAACCGAACAGCATTAATGAAGAGATTCTATAGAATCTGTTTGTGTGTGGCTGTGTGGTTCTCTGAGCCTTCATGTTACTGATTAGCATTTTACTCTGGCACCAGGACACCATCAATAAAAAATGAGGAATCAATATATAAGTCATTATACAACTATACAAGATGAAATATTTACAAGTTGTGAAACTGATCTGAGGATTTCTCTTATCTGAGGTTGTTAGTAATACACACGTCTGGCGAAAGCAGGAAAAAAACGAGAAATGATTTGCCCACATATTCTTGTGTTCACTGCTGTTTTAGAGGACTGTTTGTTTTGTAATATTCCCATCCACATCCGTCTCAGAGTTCTCTACTGGCAGCATCGCGAAAGATTTCACAAACAATTGGGAGGAAATTGCAGGAAAATTGTCTGCAGATCTGGAGATGATGATGATGGTATTTGTACACCGATGTTCCTCTGGCTTCTCCTCTTTCAAAATAACCCCATGATCCCCTCCTCACGCTCATTTACCGTTTCAAATGTATTAATGGTCCGGAACTTTCCCGTATGATCTTGGACCTCTCTGTCTAATGAAAACGACATGCGTCTGGATCCTGCTACAGTAATCAAGCAGAACCTCTGACCTCTCAAACCCTCTGATCCCCCGTCCCGCGGGCTTCATTCACCTCCTTCAAATCAACCTGAAAACTGACTCAAAATCACAGATCACATCTCCTTCAACTTTGGCTTGAGTCTCGTCTGCGACTCACAAATGTCTCGTCTGCAATCAAAAGTCCACATTATTGAATATTATCTCAAAACGAAGTCAAACATTTCTCATCACATTTACTCCAATCCAGATGACTTCACCTCTACAATCTACATTCACCTCCAGACTCTTCATGGGTTTACAGCCTCATCGTCCTGAGCAATTCTATGGGAGAAACATCTGAGACTAGCTTGAGAAGTCCTTCCTCTAGCATGTATCGTTCACATTTCTACAGTATTGCTTCCCGTTGTTTCTGTTATAAACCCTTTACATTTCATGAATAAAGCAGATGAAATCATTCAGACGTGTCGCGTGTGTGTTTACGGGCGGCTCATTCTCACACCTTCACTTACACTCCTTCATTCTCATTCACTGCTCATATCCGAAGAGAATTTCTACAAAGTAATTATGAACAACATGAAAAGCCTCGGGCGGATGGCCAAGGACCCTTTAATCCCATTAAAAGTTTACAGACTCACAAATAATCCTTTGACTGCGGAAGGGAGCGTGATGGTGTTGTGATCTGAAAATAAAGCTCACAGAGGATGGGAGGAAATGTCAGGATGTGTGCAGTGTTTCAGCGGTGTCATACCTCGACTCTACTGTATACTGCACATCATCATCGTCATCGTCGTCGTCGTGGTGATCCTCGGGAACAGAACATGAGGCTGTAATCCAGAGCTGTTGATGTTGATCAGCACATTCATAGAAGTTTCATGAGGGCATTAAATGTGTTCTGTGTGTGTGAAGCACGCACACGCTCAGCCTTAAGTCATGTCTAGAGCTCATAGGCTCGAATCTCTCTCTTCTCATGAGCCAACTGTGATGTCATACCGTTATACATTTCACAATTTCTGTTTATTTCTTGTTTTATGTCTCTACTGTTGGTTCTTCAATGTATTTTCCGCTTTATGAAGTGTAGCGTTTGATCATTCAGACAGTATAAAGCTGTAGATGCAGTGAACTGAAGGCATACTGTAATGCACAGGGGTGTATTGATTATCTTAAAGTTATCATCACATCAGTAACATCTGCTCCACGAGGACCTTCGGCTGAGACACGGCAAATGGAGCGTTATTGATCCAGAACGCCGGGGTTAAAGTCAGATGGAGAGATGAGGCCAACAGGCCACGAAGAGAAGATGAGTGCTCCTTTAATCGGACTCATTCAGCCTCAAGACCTGTGAAGAGTTTCACTTCAAAACTGTCATTCTTCAACACAGTTTCTACAATCCCATGACCAGCTGTCAGTGAGTTTGACATGCGTGAACACCCCTCACCATTTCACTAGAGCACGTAGAAAGAGGTATTGTTCGTTAATGAGGTGTCATTTCTTTAAGACTTGTTTCACATTATATGAATACACTCTTAAAAAGGTTCTTTGATGCCACATAGAGGAACCGTTTGGGTCCATAAAGAACCTTTAACATCCGAAGAACCTTTCTGTTTCACAAAAGCTTCTTCGTGGTGAAATAAGATTCTTCAGATTATAAAAAAGCGAGAAGAGATGGTTAAGAATCTTTGACTGAATGCTTCTCTGTGGAACCCAAAATGGTTCTTCTGTGGTCCTGTATTTTTAAGAGCGTAGACAAGCAGTAGTGAAATGTTCATGTGTCAAACACTCTGCAGACTGTGCAAGCTTAATAACACATGTACTCGTTAATGAACGTGTGCTCAAATATACCTACGTATAAAAATAAAATAAACATACATTCAGGTATATATTTTTAGAAATAAAAATGAAAGTGTGTTATATTGTGTGTATAATACACTCATACACACACACGCACATGTCTGGTTTATTATCTCCGTGGGGACAGTCCATAGGCGTAATGTTTTTATACTGTACAAACTGTATATTCTATCCCCTATCCCTAACCCTATCCCTAAACCTAAAGATCATAGAACACTTTTTGCATTTTTAGATTTAAAAAAAATTATCGTTCTTTATTGATAAGCTTTTGTGCCCATGAGGACCTCAATTTTGGTCCACACAGTGACACGAGTCCCCATGTGTTGTGTGCGTTCAGGTGTAGGTCCCCACTAACATATAAAAACCAAGTCACACGCACACACATTTCCATTTTGTAATGACATCTTTCGAACATATTTGTGTGTGTGTGGTGCATTGTTTCTTTTTAGTTTTTCTTTGAGTGATTCTGTCTAAATAAAACTGCTGTGAATTTCTATGATGTATTGTAATAAGTTCTGAGCGTTACATTAAACAGATGTTATAAATAAACACAAAGCGGTTTTGTTTACAGATTCCCAGAGTCCATGGCAGAAGATCAGAATGTCAGCAGAGGAGAGAAATCTGAATCTTGTTTATCTCGCAGAAGTTCTTTCAGATTTCACAGATGACGATACAAAAAACGCTTTTGTTTATTCCTCATGAAGACACTGATCTGTGAATCACAAAGTAAAGGTTGTAACTCACATTGTAGAAATATGTATTAGAATATATGTGTACGGACGGGTTCATTTATAGGCAACATCTGAAGAGCGAAGACATCTTTTTTCCCGTTGCTAGGAAACACATTACAGCTCAAGTTGATGATGTAAATATGTGAGCGTCCGATCTGCTGACAGGCGAGACGGCGGTGAGATGAACATGGCCGTTCCCTTTATCATTGTGCATATTCATCAGGTACCACCGGACCAGTGTCCTCCTCTCAAGACCTCGGTAGACCCCTGTGGCATTATGGGATGGACAAGGGGACGTCAGAGCGGCTCTTTAACTTTAACTGGAGAACTTTAATTCTCACAGACGTCACGTCACACTTTAACCTCATTATGCTCATCCTCGTACTGACAATATGAGGTGGTAATTCATCTCTTTCCATTTGCCCTGGTGCGAGAGGGCACGCTTGAGCACGCATGGGTGCTGACACCTCAATATCCGCGCTATACCCAACGGGGTGTGAAGAAGCCCGGGCGACCTCACTTCCTGTGGCAGAACACACACACTTCCTCTCAAACCCGGCGGGAAAGCTTCTGATGGAATTGCGTTTCCTGGGGACAGTAATGGCCCTTTTTTGTGCACGGCTGTTGTTTTATTTTTAGGCGTCGGGTCATCTGATTCCTGCGCACGGCGTGTTCTGAGGTGTAATGCAGATAGAAAGTCAGCCCGCAGTCACCTGATACAACTCTCACCGTCCGTCTCTCTTCAGACACAGACATCTTCAGCTCTTTACTGACATGATGGCAGAGGGTCTCGGGTGTCCCGAAAAAACACAAAAGAGAGAAATGATGAATAAAGCTTTATGATTCATGTCTACAGCTCGTGCGGGTGGAGGGAGGTGACGGTCATGTGTGTTAGGGGAAATGTTTCACCCATCACATGACACGCAGCATCAGCGCTCCATCAGTCTGCTTGTCGAAAAAATGAAACCTTTGACTCATTTACACCTTCTGTCATCTGTGTGATCACTCAGAAAACAAACTTTCTTTGTAGTTTACATTTGAAGAATGAAGCAAACAAATAACAATGTTATTCTGTGACCTTGTTGAGAGTTCTAGGAGTCTCATTCTCATGACTTTTTCTTGTCATGGTCGGAACAACTCCCTTCCTGAATACTTTTCCTCTGCCTTGAACGCTTTGTGAAATTCATGTGAGGTTATGACTAATAACACAGACATTGGTGAAAGCCGCTTCCACGAATGCATTGTAGTGAGAAATGTGCTTCCTGGTGAGCTGAGCGTGTGGTATCAGCGTGACCCTCTGTACCCGCCGAGGATCCACCTGCAGCGACTCCGGCGGCACATCCTCTACAGCTCAAGGTCTTCTCCGTCCTATCACGAGAGGAACACGTCACACAAACATCTCGCAGACATCTGTGGGCTTCACATCAGTTGCATTTGAGTCATCCTTCACTTTCTTACGACTGTCGAAACAAGAGGTTTGTTTGCCTGCACATTTACACCTCAGAGCGCTGCATTCATCACATCTGCGACAGACCGCTGGCTCGCATGTTGCGTCAAACTATTTCACAGTAACAGGTGGAGGTTGTGCTACGTCAAGCCAATCCTCACTAATCTTAGCCGCCGGTCAGCTTTACCTGACAGACGCGAGCTACGCGTTGACGTGTGTTCCTGCGCCGGCATGCTCCAGACCTTTATTTGTCTTACTCGTTGTTCACATGGATATGCGACGCTGAAAGGATTTTGATTGCCTGCCAAAACATCCAGAGCAGAGCAAATATTTATGACACCGTTCATGGTGCGGAAACAATACTTGTATTTGAGAACATTCTCCAGTAATGGAGCGTTACCAAACAAACCACAGAAACCAGTAGGGTTGGCCGCTGGACCAGATGTCCTTATTTACTCCTGCACCCATGTGAACAATGAACATTCGCTGAGGAGATCTCCATGATTCCTCCTGGAAATATTTCTCAGATATTTCTCCTGTCTGTCATGAGAGTTTGAGAAGAGATGTCAACAATGTGTCAAACTGAGCTCAGATCAAACCTCAACATTAGTGAAGATCTCAAACATTTCTCATCACATGGACTCAAACCCAGAGGATTTCACCTCTACCACCGACATTCACTTACACCTCCAGACTCTTCATGCGTTCACACAGTTACGCTCTCGTTTCATTCTGTTTTGATTGTAATTTCGAGAGAAACATCTGAGACTCAGTTGATACGTAAATGAAACACAAATCTCCTGAGTTATGAATGAGAAGTGTGTGAGTAATCAGATTCTCCTCTGGGGTGTAAATGACTGAACTCTGTGTGTGGGTCTGTGTCTCATTAGAATCAGAATGCATTGTGGGAAAAGCAGCAGATATTCTTTGTCAGCACTTAAGGTCTATATGAGTGCGCCTCAGGATATCCCTTTCCTGACAGGAGGTATCTGTGTCCCTATCTGGTTCTCTCACAGTTATTTTAAAGCTACAGATACACCAGTGTGTGCGTGTGTGTGTGTGTGTGAGCGTGTGTGTTTGAGTGTGTGTGTGTGTGTGTGTGTGTGTGTGTGTGTGTGTGTGTGTGTGTGATCTGTGTCCCTATCTGGTTCTCTCACAGTTATTTTAAAGCTACAGATACACCAGTGTGTGCGTGTGTGTGTGTGTGTGAGCGTGTGTGTTTGAGTGTGTGTGTGTGTGTGTGTGTGTGTGTGTGTTTGTGTGCGTGTGTTTGTGTGGGTGTGCATGTTATGTGTGTGTGTGTGTGTTTTGTGCGTGTATGCGTGTGTGTTTGGTGTGTGTGGTGTGTTTTGTGTGCGAGTGTGTTTGTGTGTGTGTGTGTGCGGTGTTTGTGTGTGGTCTGTGTGTGTGTGTTTGTGTGTGCGTGTTTGTGCATGTGTGTGTGTGTGTGTGTGTGTGTTCATGTTTGTATATCCCGGTGGGGACCTAAACCTGAATACACACAACACATGGGGACTCGTGTCACCGTGGGGACCAAAATTGAGGTCCTCATGGGCACAAAAGCTAATAAATTGTACAGAACAATATTTTTTACAAATCTAAAAATGCAAAAAGTGTTCTATGATCTTTAGGTTTAGGGATAGGGTTAGGGATAGGGGATAGAATATACAGTTTGTACAGTATAAAAACATTACGCCTATGGACTGTCCCCACGGAGATAATAAACCAGACATGTGTGTGTGTGTGTGTGTGTGTGTGTGTGTGTGTGTGTGCGTGCGTGCGTGCGTGTGTGTGTGCGTGTGCTTGTGTGTGGTGCATGTGTGCGTGTGTTTGTGTGGTTCACATCCATACGCATTGTTTCTATTTTTGTTTCATCTGAGAATTATGAATGTTTTAAATGTTCCACTAACAAGAATAATGTTTCTATGCCAACATTTGAATAACATCTTTAGAATGTTTAGTAATGAGATGTAATGTTGATAAAACAGCGTTACAACAAGAATGTTTTTGATACCTTGGAGAGAAGGTTTGGAGAATGTTCCATGTTAGGCTGTTGGTTGCAGTGATGTACTGTAGTTTTGTTTTGTATTTTAAGTGAAAGCGGTTTCCTGTAGTGTTCCTGTAGCTCAGTTTATCGAGTGTAGTGTCAGCAGCACAAAGGTCACGAGTCTGAATCTTGATATGTGTTCACAGAGCAGAAGCAGAGACAGAGGCCGACTGAAGCTCTTCTCCGCTCATAAAGTGAATGTGATGTGATGATGACACAGAGGTCAAGACACAAACAGGTGTAATAGTTGAACAAAAACACAATGATGTTTCAAGCCTCCACAAAGAAGATCTTTCCATCTTCATCTTCAGGTTGATTGGGGTTAATTCAGCAGACAGTGAGTGAAACTGACCTCAGGTCTTCTGCTCTACATTATTCACACACACATGTGGTAACACTTCTCTTACATCAGTTTATCCTCCTCACAACAACACAACATCACTGACACACACACACACACGCACGCACGCACGCACGCACGCACGCACACACACACACACACACACACACACACACACAGAGGTCTTAAACTAGTCTTACTGTAGCTGATCTCACAGCCGGACTAAAGTGGTCTTGAGCTGGTCTCCTACACCGGTCAAACTGGTTTTTAGCCATCCTGTGTGTCCATCAACTGGAGAGCTATGAATGATGAATTGTGGGATTGCTGACCTCGTGTGTGTGTGTGTGATGTAGTTCTCTGTGAAGCGCTCATCACACGCGAGGCTGTAGATGATTTCTTTATGTGTTCAGAATCTCTTCAGCTCATGTTAGTATCGGGTTTGACCTGAGCATCACACACACACATTTCATCTGGCAAACACTAAAGTTGCGAGTCGCTCCGGGAAAACTTTGCTCCAGAGTAAATAAAGACGAGGGCAAATATTTAGTGAGGGGTTTCCGGCTGCATGTGCGAGCGCAGGCCTGCGGTGAGCTGACATGTTGAGCTCACCTGAGCCCGAGGCTGCGGCTGTCACAGCGGATCGGCTGCTGAAGGAAACTGTCTGGAGTCTGATGCTTTATAAATACACATCCATCATTCATGTGCTCCAGGACACATTAGCACTTACACAAACTTAACATATCACCATGATGATGATGACGATGGCTTTGGGGCTTGTGTGGGTTACAGTGGGGTGAGAGGGGCACATCAAAGAAATAAAACACAACGCTCATGGCACATAACAACTAACACACAGTTGCTCTCAAACTCTTATCAAACTCTAAAATCACACGCTTATGAAGCACTGGACCGCAGGAACATGTTCACGCTCACTAACATTCTCCAAATGTTCCTTCAAAGTTACCAAAACGGAGTATTTTATGGACATGTAACTGCGAAAAATGTTGGTAGAAGACATATTCTTCCATTAAGTGGACAACCCGTTCTTCTCACTCCCGACTCTCGGTCAGCGGCCCTCGGCGTCACTTTTGAGCGCGCAGGGTAAGTTACTCCTTTGATGGTGTTTTTCGACGAACAGGGAACTGCGTTGCTGTTTTCTAAATGCTCCAGACCGACATGCGTGCAATTCTTAGCATTTCATAATTATTTATGGTTTTAATATTTTGTAGCTCCTAACCACTTCTCAGCCATATAAAACACAACACGCTAATAAAAGTACAGTCACTGGTATTTATTGCACAAACTGACCAAAAGCATTACAAAATATAACAAACAACTCGTTTCGAAGAACTTTTTGCACCAAAGCCGTACGATAACATTACAATGGAGATGCCGCGCGTGTCCGTGAATACATGATGTCGCTCCCATTCAAAAGATAAACCGGAACAGCTAGATGCAGTCGGTCGCGGGAGCCAATACCGTTTCACGTTCAAAGCCAACGAAATGACGCGATCGGTCACGAGATACGGGAGAGCCAATGGCATCGAAGCTGACGTAACTTCCTCTGGCGGCAATTTTTGAACGTCGTTCTTCACTGGATTTAAGATTTACGGCGGACGGTGATCGCTTTCGCATCTGTTCCTCATACAAATCGATCGTTTCGCGTTGGTACGCTTGCAATATCTGTATTTTTGAACGGCATTGTGACTGCTTGTATTATGTGTTTTATATTACCATAAATAAACTGTTACATTAACTTACTTGCTCAAACTGTCTGAATAGTGTCATGTAAACACAATTATCCTGGCCATTAAACTTACATCATCATCATCATTGCAAATTATATCTAATATACATTTTCATAATGACGGTGAAATTCGCGTGCCCTTCATGTAAAAAAAAACGACGCCAGAGGAGTACCCTGCGCGTTCAAAAGTGACGCCGAAGGGCGCTGACCTAGCGTAAATATGTGACGAGTCAGTGGAATATTGAAAAAAATCAGAATAAACGTTTTCATAAGCTACTGGTAACGTTAACAAAGCATTCTTAGAAAATACAGTATTTTTGTCCAACAGCAAATTTTTCCCTCAAACTGCAGACCTTTGTGAGGCCTCTGATAATCTGACGAGATGACATCACGTGACCTTCACATCATCTCTGAGCTGAACATTTTCAGCTGTGTGTGAAGAAACATCTTCAGCTAAACTAAATGAAAGGTTTGGTTCTTGGTTGTCCTCTCCCACAGCGTCTCGCAGTAGAAGATCAAGTGACCACATATATGACATAAAGAAGAGAAGGTGCATACAGCTGAAGATGAGACGCTTAACGCTGAATGAAGGACTGAATCTGAAGTGATTGACAGGAAGATTTTCCGTAACATTCCAGAGGAGTAAGATCAGAGGCGGGGGGTTATTGATGATCGCTGAATTCTCTTCAGTCCTCCGTCTGTGATGATGATGATGGTGATGATGAGCTCTTCTATCACATCCAGCATACAAACACGATTATAAATCCTCTGCAGTAAATATTACTCTTCTTATCTGTGATGAATTATATGATCCGTCACATAGAAAGACCTGCATGAAAGTTCTTCTAAAGAGGGAAAACAACATCAGCTTCCAAACACACCACACAAAGAAGAGAGATTTGGTTTCTCAATCTGCTCGTTTAGGACATTAATCACTTTGTCAATCAATGTTCTGAATAATTAAATGGCTGGCAGTCTGTTTTCTGTTCGGAGTCTGTCGATACACGCTGAATTTATGACTACGGCAAAGCAAGAGGCTCAATTTTTATTGCTATTCGATTTTTGACTGGAAAGTGAATAATTTGAATAGACGCACGAGATCTCGATGAGACGCTTGAGTATTTATTCTGTATTCTCTGCTGGTCGATACATTGCTGTTTACACTCTTCTGCTTTCAACAACAAGCTGGCAGACGAAAAGATTTCTCTAAACATTCATTTGCTAGGAATTGGCTTAAAATGTGTTTTCTCTCAGTTTTCAATCCCTACCAGCCAGAGGAAAATGTGATTGTTCTTTCATAGCCGAGGAGATGTGATGGAGTTCTCCGTCGTCCCAGATGTGTCTTTATGAGGAACATTCATGCAGAATGGGATTTCTAGGATTTCTAGTGGTTTTAGCTTCGAACAGAACAATGTGTTTAATGATCGACTTGAACTCCAACAGCTTTTCTTTAACTAAAGTGTAAGCATTAAAACTCTCTCTCTGAATATGAAGTGGTGCGAGACGCACAAGAGCTGTACAGATGTTGTGTAACGGCTTCAGACTGAGAACAAGCGTGCTGATGTGGGTCCGGCCTTCAGTACGTCTATTTCTGAGCCTGTGTGAATCTTTATTGGAGCTGGACAGGCGAGAAAGAGGCGTTGATGGAACGCAGCCATTCCTCTGACCTTGTGGCTCCTCTCGGAGAGGAAGGCCGGAGACAGGTAGATATATGAGCGCTTTGTTATTGTGAATTCCAGTTGCGCTGGTTATCTGGGGCCGTTTTTTAATCTGGAATTCCAGAGACGGTTCCCCTCGCGTTCACCTTTCCCTGACCTACGGAAAAAAGAAGCAAAGGAGGAAAAAAATGGCACCTTATAGATTCCAGGGATGGGGTCGGATTTCGTTTTAATGTCCGTTTGCATGGGGGGTTGTTCCCAAAGCAATCATCCATTTCACAGAGCTGTGCTGATGTCACCGCACGCCTGACGAGAAACAGCCGGGACGCTTTTATTTACTGCTCGGGACGCCAGACAAAAATACAATGCTCCTTACGTTTGGTGAGAAAGAGAACCTGATTGAAAGCAGGTAACGATGAACTGGAAGTGGGAGACAATCACATTCCTCTGGTGTATGTTTGAATGAGGTGATACAGACACCCCCCTACATCCCATCATACAGCTTTAAACCCTAACTCAATATAAATATACTTAATGTCAGGTAATGTATACTTTTAAGTACGCTTAATGTGCACTGAAAAAAACTCATAGGATTTACCAAACATGGCTTTTTTTGTTAAGTTTTTGCACAGTAAATGTTACTTTTAAAAAAATTGTCAAGATTGTGCAAACAAGTAAATCTTACTTATTTTTTGTGTTAAGTTTTTGCACACAGTTTTTAAAAGTGTGCAAACTGTGTGCAAAAACTTAACACATAAATATAAGTAAGATTTACTTAACAAAAAACTTTTTGTAAAATCTTGACAAAAATGGTTTTAAGTAAAATTAAGTAAATCCTATTAGTTGTTTTTTTCAGTGTAGCAGTATAGTACTATTTCAAAACTACAGCAGTTGGGACTTCATTTGAAGTTTATAAATCACAAGTAAAAAACATTTGACATGAGCATTATCTTTATACTGTAACTGTGATGTTACCCCAGCTAAATGAAACACTGATCACGAAAACTGTGGTTTTGAATGGTGTTTGCTTAATATCTGGGTTACAAATGAAGAGCGAGTGAAGTTTACTTGAAATTTCAATGTGAACTATACCTGAGAATTTCTAATAAAAGCTACAGACATTTGGGTTTAGCTTTTACATGAAAGCTCCTTTGAAATGTACTCACATTTTCTGAGTGAAGAAAGTTTTCAGCTTATCTTTTTTCAAGTAAATTTGACTCCACATTGTTTAGTTGATGACTAAGCACACTTTGATGTAGACTCTCAGCAAACTACTCTTTGAATAGTTTTTCTTCTTTAAGTGAACTTAACATCCTACTTTGCAGCATCCAGGGTAACATTCCTATTGCAATTTAAAGCCTCAATGTGTAATATTTGCATCTCTGTCGTCATCTCCGTTTAATCTATTTGACCGTTGCGAATGAGGGTAAGGAGAACGTTTTCTACTGTGATTTTGACAAAAGTCGAAGGTGTTTTTATGCGACACCGCTTAACTGTTCTTTTTTTTAGTTAATATCTCCTTCCGGCTGTCAGCTTGACATATAGCGCTGTATACCGGCGGCTTTAAAGTGTGTTGACGCATGGAGAGAATGTGTAATTTACCGTCAGCCTCCTCTAACTGCAGGGACACGGACGCAAACCCACCGCAATAACAGCGCGCGCGCCCGCGCGCTTTGAAAAGTGTGTCAGTGTGACAGCGTGTGTCACGCGCGGCATCACTCCCGCTGTCAGCCCTTATCAGCTCGCCTTCCAGTTTGCGCTGGCGAATATTCCGGCAAATATTAACATTCCCTGCCGTCTGGGGAGAAATATGAAAGCGTTCAATAATCTCCCGCAGTATTATCTGCCGGCGTCCTTCATCCATGAGCTCGACATCACGGATTTTCATCCCTCACTCAAATGAAAAAGCAGGATATTAATGTTTTGATGCGCATCTTTCTGAAGACGATCGTCGGTGACAACCCGGCCGAGGCCATTCTCCGCTCCGTGTTCCCCCCAAATGACTTCATTTCACCCCGGGTTAAACGGTGGCGCGCAGATGAATTCGTTTTGTGCGGGAAACAATGGCGAGGGGTGCGCGGGGGCGGTTTACACGCGCCGTTTAATTGCATTACAAGAGCCACGTTTAAGAGAAGAATACTGAGCGGCGGAGGCGCGCTTTAACGCGGAGCGCCCGCGGGTCCGAACAACGGCCCCAAACTCACATCCGCTTGAGCGTATCAGTCACAATGGCCTATCAGCGAGGTGCAGAGTAACCTGATTTAAAGCGGAGTTATGGGATTTGCGCGAGGCTTCCGACAAAAGGCCTGTGCTAATCGCTGGCGGCGGCGTGCCCATGCTCGGCAAGCCGGTTACGGAGCGCTCCCCTGACGGGGAAGCATTGTGAGCTCCACAAGTAGCCTACCCGGCCGCCACCGGCGATGTTTTCCTCTGGCTCTGCTTGTCAGGTGTAATCATTTTGTTTGGCTTAATGTGTTATGCAAATGCGCTCGGGGTTCCGCTCTCAGGCCTCTGTGGGTGTGTTGCTTTTTCTGGCTCTCGGAAAACAAAACTCTTTGCGTTCCTCTGAACGTCTCCGCATCTGCGGTTTGTGTAATATCACAGCACACATCAAAGGTCTCGTGAAGGTTTCTTTGCCGTCTGATCAGACACACAGAGATCCGTCACTGAAGCTGCGGTTAGTCGGGGTGTCACTAGCGCGTGTTCAATTGACGCCAGAGTAAATCCACACCATTATCAGAGTCCCCGCGCGGGATCATGCTGAATATTTATATTCGTGTGAATGTGGAATTATTTATTAACGTGAAACACAAATCTGTGAATTCGCTTTTAAAGTCAGTTGTTGGTCAACATGAAAGAAGAACTGAATCATCAGTAAAGATGAATAAAGAGGAAAACATTTTGCCTGCACTTCTCTAACACTTTAATCTCACTGCATCTCCTTCATACGCTTGAACATCAGATGTGATGTCAGTCAGTCAGATGTTCTCTCTCTAATGAACTCCAGATACATGAAAACAGACACCGTTGTGTGTATTGAATAAGCAGACACGCTGTTATTTAGGTCATCAGGAAAAATACACTTTTTACATAATTCCAATACAACTGAGGAACCTAAACTTCTTTGGACAGCATTTAACCTCATCACGTGTGTTTGATTTCAACAGATACTTAAGTAAATTCTGCTTTTATTACTCAGTTTCACTGCATGACATTTCTCTTAAAAAGCATGTTGTGTCATATTGTTTTGTCTTTGATATTATGGGTTTGTGTAAAAATGTCTGATGTCTGCACAATTCCCCCAAAACAGAGTTGAACTATTAAGCTTGACATGGTCAATATAAGCAGAAACAAAAGTGCTTAAGATCAAACAAGAAACTTTGATGATGTCACATCCTGAAACGTGATGTCAGAAAGGTGTTATTTTTACACATCATACAATATCACAGCATGAACTGAATGAATTTCTCAGATTATTCTTATTGCCAGTATAATAATAAAGAACATTTAGAATCAGCTCATAATAAAAAAAAGAGGAAAATGTATAATGTAAATGTAATATGGTCAAATCTTATAAGCCGTTAGTGGTCAATGGTGATGGTAAAAAAGCTGCTTCTCAATCAAGTTTGAATTGGACAATCCATAGCGAGTGATTGTTTACACTGGACAGGTCTGAATGTGTGTGTGCGTCAGAGAAATCTCTTGATATTACAGGTCATTTATCATTGCAGTATGACATGCTCATAAAGCAAAACATAAAGTAATTAATTTAGCCAGAGAGAGAGAGAGAAAGAGAGCGAGAGATATCTACATAACATTATATTATTATAGCCCTTTATTCTGCTACTTGCATCTATATTTTGCTTTTGTAAATCTTTGTCTGAACTATACTCTATTTCTGTTTTTATATATTTACATATATTATAAACCACTTTAGGTTGCACTACATACATCACACTTTATTTTATTATTATCTTTCTTTTCGTTTGTTACATATTGCACTATTTGTACGCAGCCCCGCTGCAAATGCTTTGGCAATACCAATGTACACTTTCTCATGCCAATAATTACATTGAAATTCACCCAAATACTGATGAATGACACGAATGAGCAAACCATCACAGAATTTAGATTTAGGTTTAATTCTTTCTTTTTTACTTTTTCTTACATGATTGAATTATATTTTTTGTTTAATATTTAACGTTGTTTTATCTTTTGTAATTAAATTAAACGTTTTTAAAGGATTATTGAATACATTTAAAAGGTTTTATTGATATATTTCAGAAAAAAATGTCATCTCCTAAACAAACACAACTGAATCCTGCAAACAAGAAGCTGTTGTTTTTTTTTGTAGTATTTTTGCATTTTTAACTTGATCTCACAGAAAATGTGTAACTATTTTACGAGGTGGCTAATTAGTATGAATTTGTATGTTGTTAATCGTGCTGACCGATTACTAGAAAAAAGCAACACTGAAGCCCAACCCCAACCTTCACCCGTGCGAAAGCAACATATGAAGTGAAAGTGATATTTAAGGGTTATGGCAAGATAAATCCCATTACATATAATTATTCAAAGAAAATAAGAAACAAAGAAAAACAACTAGAAAAAATCACACCAACCCTCTCTCTTCCTCTCAACAGGTAGTGGTCTGGCTTTTGTTGAAACTAGTAACGTTGTATTAGCAGCTGTTGTGTTATTGCTCCTGTATGACATATCGCTTTATTGCTCCCTCAACTCTCTGTAAGTCACTTTGGATAAAAGCGTCTGCTAAATGACTCGATGTAAATGTAAACATTCAGACAAATAACAGAAATGGCTCACAAAAATAACCCATGGAAGTAGAGTAAGCATGTTTCTTTGGGGGGACTACAGTTTTACTACCATTAAACTTTCAATACTGTTGGTCATGAAGTGGAATGCCTATGACATCATCATTATCACTGACCTCCAAACACAGCACACATACATATAAACGATGTGGATCGCAGTAGTTTTGAAATCTTGTGTGATGTTTACAGGACAAACGCATGATCGTGATGGTGACGATCCCCAGACTTCCAGAGCTCACAGTCATTGGTCACGCTGCACGGGCAGATCCAGCACAGGTGTTTCCCATTCCTAAATCTCTCCTTACAGTCAGGCTTCCAGTGACAGGATGGATGTACCATCCTGTAAAATAAGGTCAATGCAGAGACAGCATGTGTTTTAAACATCACACCTCCACAAACACATCACCAAGATTATTTATCTTCATTTATTCACTTGACTTACTGACAGATCTTTAATCAATGGCACCACAGAAACGTTTAGCCCAGAAATAAAGAACAGAAGTCTAGCTTGTCCGCTGTAAATCATAGTTTGTGTTTCAGATGGAAATATAGCCAGTGATATTTCAGTTGATTTTCTCTCTTTGTGAGGTTTGTGTGTCTCTCCAGCTCAGCATCACTCGCGCAGACCTCAGGACTGAACTTGTGACACCAGGAGACACTCCTTCCACCTACATGATTGACTTCATGATGGCTGTCATGACACAACCCGTGGTTACGCTTTCAAGCCTTGCCAAAAGTTTCCTGTGAGAAAGTGTTTGAAAAAGAGACGAGCGAGGGGGTGCGGAGGCGTTTCTTCTCTGCTAATGGCACTGAATTACAGGTCTGGCTGAGGAGAAGGACGGGACACTCTTTCTGCTCCAGTAATGGAGATGTTGGAATCTCTCTGACCGTCATTCATTTGCATACTCACACTTTTTTAAAGCCGTCAGGGAAAATGCGGCATGTGTCTGAAATGAAAATATACAAACAAAGAGTGCTCGCATGGACTTTTCTCTCCCACGCTAAAAAATGCTGGGTTATTTACAACCCGACGTTAGGTCAAAAAATGTGCTAGCACTTTATTTTACAGTCCTGTTTCCCATGTACATACTGTATACTCATTACAGAAAATATAATAACTGGGTAATAACAAATACTACCCCTAAACCCTGGAACCATGTAGTTACCCAGTTCTTTCTTGGGAAGTACACTATAGGTAGGCTACACGTACTGTACACTAAACCTAAAATGTTTATATTTGACCCAAAATGGATTAAAACAGACCAGCATTGGTTCGTTTAAAACCGGTGGGTCGGGTTCATCCCGTTTGACCCAACGCTACGTTGAAAACACTAGCCAGTGTATTTTTTTCATCTCACGCACACTATTTCACTTTACAGATTCAAGCTGTAATCTGAAATGTTTGCCTCTCATCATCATGTCTGTTTGAAACATGAAATTTTAGGTTGCTTTACATACATGACATTTCCCATGAAATCATGTCCGACAGCTCAACTTATAAATCCTTCTTCTAAGCTCACCGTTGTGAATCAGGGTTTTCAACACTCCTGTTTTATCTACTTGCTCAATGACTGGGTAAAGTTGATTGTTCAGCAAAATGCCAGATTGTGACTTTCAACGTTACATAGCACGCTATAAAAATATTTGAATGAAATAATAACACGTGTTTCAGCATAAAATAATTCTTAGAATTGAATCTGACACGAGCCAGACTCAACCCTGTATCAGCCACACGAGCACCGCCGCACCTCGGGTGTCATCGTGTGTGTGTGTGTGTGTGTGTGTGTCGAGCATGAGCTCACGAGCACTTTCCTGGGGTTTGATTCTTCTGGACTGAAGCATTAAATCAGCGGCTTCTGGAGGTGGCTGGCCAAACCCTCACGATCTGCTCCCCCGTCCACCCCCTCCATGTCTCTGAAGAGCGCATCATCCATAATTTCAGCAGCACAGATTAGTTTCTCTAAAGCTCCGTGAATTTCACTCTCCCGTCTGACTTGTCATGGAAATACAGGAGAAAGAAAACAACAACAACAAGAGAAGCGAGCTGCGGTGCAGAAGAGGAGCATTCTGGGTAGAATTTCTGACAGCTCGTGATGTAACCGGGGAGAGATGTTGGATGTTCTCTCTGCTGCACACACACATATACTGTACACAACACACACCATTTAAAGGAAGAATCGCGCGCGCACGTGTGTGTGTTTCAGCTCATTAGAGACAGTGATGGATGAGCTGGTGTCACTCTTTACATCTCACACTATTAATATTGTTTGTATGTTAATAATCATCCACATTAACACATGAAGAGAAGCTAGATCTGATATTTAGACACACACAGACAGTTTTGATTTAAACCTCAGGTGACAGTCCACCACATCTCTTCAAGAAACAAAAACATGTAAATATTCAGCCTTAAATTCAGTCACGCTTGAAAAAATAATGTAATTATATCCTTTAAATGATGAAACACAGGGAGTATTTTTGTGTTATTTAAATATGTACATCACATTTGTTTCATTTTGTTTTATTTCTGTCCTTAAAGGCAGATTGATCTGTTTTTGACCTTATTATAATTATCATCGAAATAGATCAAAAACAATGTTTCATCAAAAATCAAACAATGAAGAAATAAAATAATCTGCCAGATGTGAGGTTTTGCAGGACATCTGTTGGATTTTTATCATGATAAGAATAATGAAATAATGTAAAAGGGCACTTCTAAAAAACCTACATTTCTTTATTTAAAGATTGAGTGGATCATTTGTTTAACAGCTTTATATTTGGATATTGCAAAAAATAAAGAAGCAAACTAAGCAAAGTACAATTAAAATCTCAATTAATGTTGTTTGTCTAATGAGAGTATGTGTTAGTATATGAGTGTAAAGTGTGATGTCAGAATATCTTTAGATCTCTGTAATAAAACTGATGTGTTCTTAAATCTGCAGTGAGCGTCTCAGCAAAAATATGAATTAAACACACACACACACACACACACACACATCTGCTGATGAAATGGTGTTTGTTGAAGCGGATCTCTCGTCTCTTTGTTTCTGTGAGATTGAAGTAAAATACTGTTGTGATACTGTGAGATTCATCTTCCCTCTCACATCTCTGTGTTCATTTACTGTCTGAACATACAGAGATTCAATACAATAATTCAAACAGTCGTCTTTACAATAGCCATAATATTCTTACACAGTTTTCAAAACATTTTTCACAAATAAACAAACACCCATGATAGCTTTGTCGCATGTCTTATCATTGCAGTGCTTTTGATTTATTATTCAATTGCTTGATTTATTATCAGTTATAAATTCACATGATAATTCAAACCTGCTCAATGCAGTAAAGTTTAAGATAACCATTATTTTGCTCTGCTAAGATTCAAATGATAAAAATTATAGAAATGATAACAAGTAAACATATAATAATAAGAGGAAGAAGAAGAGGCATGATTAAATATCAATTGGGATATTACAATAAAAATCTATTCACTTTTTTATGGTCTACACAAAAATGTGAGACCCAAAATATACGTTAAAGTGGCACACATTTGAATGACTCTAGAGGATGATTTTAAAGCAGAAGGGGTCTAGTGTGTCATGTTGGCATGTGTGTAACGATGGTAAATGGATAATGAATGGATGCAGTTTACATGTGAGTGATAGATGCGCAGACCGTGTCCCGTGAGGCCCTGCTGCCATCCTCTATAGCTGCCTTAATTGCTCATTTGACACCAGGAACCTGACTGAACATCCGTGAACTGTTAGCCCAGACGTTTAACCCCCCGACACAAAGACCCTCCAGAAACTCAAAACCAAAATAATCACACCATCAAATAAATACACAACAACAGATGAAGCCTGAAGTGTTCGTGCTCATTAAAAACATTTCTAGTTGTGGAAGCTGTTTTACAAATCTTATTATTTCATACTCATTCAGCATGTATGAACATAGAGTGTGTGTTTGTGAAACATTTGCACCGGCGGTCTGTACACTGTTCTGAGATCAGTGTGAGTCAATACAGTAAACACTTACAACTGCTGTAAAACAGACAATCCAACAAACGTGTGCTCTAACTGTTTGTGTTTGATGACCACACGCGCACGAGCGCGCGCGCACACACACCGTGTCAGGCAGCAGGGGGCAGTAGTAAGTCACTCTCGGTCTGAGGGCCCTGCAGGAAAACTGCAAACAAAAGACTTTCTTTGTTGCTCTAGATAATGAAAGAATGCCTGAGCTGCTACTTCACCGCTTTACAAAAGATCTGCACAATAACACACACACACACACACACACACACACACACACACACACACACACACACACACACACAAGAGCCTGAATTTATAGCATCACACAAAACACAAAGCAGCACCAGTTCATATGAAAGAAAAACATTTCATATTCCCCCGTGGAATGAATACAGACCCTACAAGTACACTTCACATCTCAGACACAAACAAACAAATGTTTTTAATCCAGCAGGAGTTGATCAATAACAAACACCTCACAATAACCCTCCATTTACAATAAACCGGATGTCCTATACCAACAATAAAAATATAACACAAACACATTGCATGAAAACATTTCCCTTTTGCCTAAAGAAAAGTACAGAAGAAAAACAAAACCACAGTCAACAAACATCACTGATGAAGTGATTTCTTCATCTGAATTCATCTCTTTAACAGATTATAATCTACACACAACACATTGTGTACATGCACTGACACACAAATACTGCCATGTGTGTAGAATTTAATTCAACAAAAAATCCCTATCAGAGTTGTAACAATTTAACAACTTATCATGATATTATTGAAAATTAATAAGGAAGATGTTTGATCAATTATAGGCTTGAATATACAAATTTATGTAAAATGCAGAAAATAGTTTTTTTTCATTAGTTAATATAAATATTTAATTTTAAATGAGTGAACATCAATGCAATGTAAATTAAAAGCTTCTGAAGCCAGTAGAAATCTGAATGTATTTAGCAGGTTATAAAGATGAATGTGATGGAATATAAATCTGTGTTAATATCTGATTTTATTTCACACACACACTTGAGTGGCATTGAGGGGCTTGTTTGACTCGTGTGTGTTTTTCTGTGAAAATAATGAGCGTGTTATTATGAGCTGGAGTATTTGTGTTAGTGTTGTGCTGCTGCTATCAGCCGAGTCTTCAAATACAAACACATTTGTCAGAGTTATTGACCTTTATCTCTCCACTTTCCTGACAGCTTCTCCAGTTATTGACAATACAAACACAGGGCAAAGCATAACCTTTCATTTACCAACCCTCTCTCTCTCTCTCTCTCTCTCTCTCTCTCTCTCTCAGTGTGTTTAAATACGACAGCACACAATGCAGACGATTTCTGCCATTTTCTTTTCTTCACATTTCACTGAATAATAACATTAGAAAGACACAATGCCCTAAATCCTCGATTTCACTCTGGTGTGGTGACACGGCGAGTGTTGTTTATCTGCTTGTTTGCTTGCGGCGTCATGAATATCATTTTAAATCATTTACCAATCCGCCCCCCCCATCTGTTTAAAAACAGCACTTTGTGTATGCAAAGCTTTCAACTACAAAAAAAAAATACATTTAACAAGAAAACTGTAAGCTTTAACTAGAATTAAACAAGCAAATGTGTGTAGCTCGTAAACCTACAAACAAGAATAACCACCAGTATTCGTGTACTGAGCGTGAGATGATAAAAGTGTTTAATGATGATAAATGACATTAAAACAGTCTAATAAAAACCATGAGAAATGACCGGCCTGACGAGAGCACAGAGAAAACCAGGAAAACACAAAACTGTACACAAACCACGTGCAACCAATACAGAGCAGTGTTCGGTGACCAGCGTTAATCATCAGCAAACAAAGACATCAAATGGTATTAGATAATGAGGAAAAAAGCCTCCAGGATATTAGAGATGAAGGAGGAAAACCTCAACACGAGCCACAGAGAAAGAGAGAGAGTCTGAATGTTGTGCGCTTCTCTTTGCTCTAACAAGGCCACATTGTCAAGATGTTGGTGCTTGTGTGTCAGAGTAATTAGGTGTTCAGTGAGTTTCACAGGCCGCGCGCTCGTCCGGCCGGAGCTCTCGTGCAGTCCGGCGGGCCGCTGGGAGACTCGTGGTGATTGACGCGCCGCTAAGCGTTCAGAGGAACGGCCGTTACCTCAGTCACGCAAATGTGAGGCGAGCTTCCCCTGACAGAGATTAATGGGTTCACGCTGCACTCTTTGTTTCGGCGCGCCGCCATTTAGTGTGAAACACAATCCAAAAATATTATCCATCCCCAATTAATCCAGCAAATTTGCTCGTACCACACATGTTGTTTGGGCCAATTTACAACGACTGGGGGATGGGAGGGGGGGGGCGTCTCGAGCACAATTACATTTAATTACTCGCCATCTAATTACATTCATTAAAAGCTAATAAAATAAATGAGAGGAGCAGCTTTAAAATCTCAGAGACTTTCATGTGAAATATAGCTGTGGGATTTCACGGGGCGACCGTGATGTGACTGAACCCCATACGCTGATCGTTCTGCACACCCCATTCATCGCCCAATCCACCTCATGCACACAAAGCTCATCGCTATCATTTCAAAAAACTCTGTCCATCTCATTCTGTCCACTTCAAAATCTAAAGAAGTTGTGCTGCTGTTCAAAATCAACTTTCTTACATTTCTGACATCATCTACATTTTGGTCAAATCAAATTCTCTGTAGCTCGAGTCTTCTATTCATTCCTCGGACTGTTCTCATGAGTGTGAAGGGAAGGTTATTGGTATCAGGCCTTCAACGTACCATTTCTTTGTCACAGTAGTTTGTTGTTTCTATTGAAGTGGAGGAAAAGTAAAAGTGCATGGAAAGATGCAGTCATTAGTGGTTGATGGGTGTTGAGAGCAGTGATGCTGAATGTGCTGCTCCTCAAAGCAAAACGTCCTCTGTAAATACATCTCCTGCTGCGTGGCGACTGCACAGCTGGTTAACGCGCTGCGTCTTCCATCGCTCTGTTTACATGCGGCCGCATCTCCTCGAAGCGTCACACCAGCCTTTGATCCTTTTACAAGCATTACTCTGTTTGATTTGATCTTCTACACCCAACCTCTGATTCCCAGAACACACGAGCTTCCTCCGGCCCTGATCCTCAGATACCTGTGAGGCTAAAGCCATTCCACACGGCCTGACCTCCAATCAGCCTCACGCTGCCTCAGGACCTCAGATTTCTATCTGCTTTTGTCCTGACGACCCAGAGGAAAGCTGCTCTTTTCTCCAGCCATCACTCATTCACACAGCAGACACGCGTCACACGCTCATATCTCACAGCCTTAGTCCTCACAACGGGTCAAACACACGAGCGTCACGTCTGACTCCCTTTCGTGAAATACAAATCACCAGTTTGAGGTAAAGCCACCATTTGGGAGATGATTGTGGAGGTAAATGGACACTGAATGTATATTCTTAATGATGTTTAGTAATGCTTAATGCCTAAATGTAAATATTTTTAAGGGAAATTGTACAAATTGTAATCCCACAACTTTTACTTTTTGCAGCAACCACGAATTGATAAAGTAGCCTACAAACAAAACAACAAATTTCTCTCCCAAGAATAAAGATTTAATAATGCAAACAAATAACCCTAACCTATAACATAAATGTATTCCCCCTCAACAGATATAATTAGTCGTCAGCCAACACCCAGACACAATTTCGGCCTGTGCACAGAACAATAAAAAAACAAAGACCAAAAGTAAATCATATACAAACCCCCAAACTCATAATACACTTCAAACAGAAAACCAAAAACGTACTTCTTACCAAAATCAATGCCACCCCAGATCATGCAAAAGAAATAGTCCATGTGCTGTAACCCAGGGCTAGTCAACTGGCGGCCCGTCAATCATCCGTGTCTGGCCCGCCTTAACACTTCAAACAAGTGGAGAGACTTTAAGAGCGGTGTGCTTTAAGAAATGCACGTCCTGAGACGCCAAAGCGCTGCTACATTCAATACAATAGTAATTCCTGCGGCTCATAACGACAAACTGACGTCTTATAAAGCGATTTGATCGTTCTGTCCAAAAAACGTAATTTTATTTGCAACGTTATAATCGGCAATCCACAGCAGTCGTTTTGCGCACTGGTCGCTATCCAAAACGCGTCTTGTGCCCTTGAAAGTAACTGCAGTAAGGGTACACCGCGTGAACGGTTGTCTCAGATAAGGGAACACTGTAACTGTGTTGTTTTTATTACAGCATTCATTACCTGTGTACGATTGAAACGGCATTATTTACTTAAAACTGCTGTTCATCTCCCTCCAGAACTCGCACTACAAAGGATCTTCCCTTCTAAGTGCGCGGGGCACACGAATGCGATTGTTTTTTACCCGAAGATGCGACGATAACATTCAGTTATTTGCACAGATCAATTGATTCGCTTTATAAGACGCCAGTTTAACGTCACAAGGGGCAGGGATTACTTTTGTGCTCAATGTTTTAGCGTTTTTGACTTTCATTGATTTAACTTTTATTACTTCAACCAAAAATATTCATAATTATCTTCTTGAAAAAACAATGCCACCCACATCTTGGATGGACTGGGGGTGAGTCAATTAATAGCAGTTTTATTTTGGGGTAAACTAACGCATCAAGGAATGTCAAATAAAATTAAAAAGACAACCCATTTTGATTAAATATCATAAAAAGGCACAAATACCGGATGCAATATCTGTGTGCATGTTTTAATATATGATCTAAAAGTAACAGCAAAAAAAACAGTATAAAAGGAACAAAATGCAATAAATAACAGAAGAAATGAGGATATGGTAAAAAACTGGCCCGCATCCTATTTATACTTTTGGAATCTGGCCCTCAAAGAAAAGTAGTTGAAGACCCCTGCTGTAAAGCTTCAATGTAGTTTAAAGGGTACCACAGCTGGCTGACAATATGAGGCAGGGAAAGGACATACAAACAAACCACAATAATAATAAAAAAACAACCCGCTAGCCAAGATGAGCATCACATAAAGGTGGAAATAGAAATATAAAACCTTATGAAAATGAATCATGAGAGTAATGATTTATATGTTACTATAATAAAACATGGTTATTTTCATAAGCTGAAACATCATGTTTACATCATTTCTATGAAGGTGGCATGATAAAATAAAGACTTCCGGTTGAGAATTATGATTTTAATGAGCATCAAATGTCCACTGAGAATAAAACAAGTTAACATACAGTAAACCTTTTGCTGACTATTTTAAATAAATGACAGATAAACGCATATATAACGCCTCACGTTTATTGCTGTTTACAGTATTATTACTCTAGATAAACATTTAAATAAACTAAACAAATCTGTTAACGTTCGTTTCATAAGATACATTAAGCGTGTGGGATACTAACCAATCAGCTTCGAGTATGCTCAATGACAGCGGTCGTCTCGGCCAATCATCATGGCGCTCACTCTGACGTCATGTTTGAAGCGGCTGGCGGGAGCTATTGAGGAAGTGATTCAGTATCTGCTGGTGAATGTGTTTATTTACCGTTTATCGTGTTTAACAGTGTTTTATAGTTTCATTTATTTATATTCGTCGTTGTTACGGAAGGAAACAGATGGATTCAGCTTCCGTAGGTACGTGTTTCTGTCATGACGTCAGACGAGCTTAATTTAACCCTAACTACATACATATGTACGGTAAAGCTTTCCTTGCTGGTCTAAATACAGTGTGTGCAGTGCTAAGCCGTGTGTGTGTGTGTGTGTGTGTGTGTGTGTGTGTGTGTGTGTGTGCGTGCGTGCGTGCGTGCGTGCGTGCGTGTGTGTGTGTCAAAACATACCGACGTGTGTCCAGTAGCTCAGCTGGTAGCGCATTGCGTTAGCGGCACACAGACGTCATTATGGGTTCGAATCCCCGCAGACACACAAACTGATCAATGTGTACAGCGTAAATGCTCTGTTAGATCTAAACAAAGTTATTGCCACGGCAAAATAACATATTTAATAGACATATTGACATACAGATACATTTACACTTACACGTTGAAAATAAGTAATATAAAAACCTATAAAACTGTAAAATAAGAGGACTGTTACTTATGCATTTAATATATCTGTTCGTTCTCTCTGTCTTTCAGATCAGGAGGTGAATAAGACGAGAGTTTGTCGAGCAGAATACAGATGTATCAGCAGATTCATGGAGCATCTCAGACCCACACGTCAGTGCATGAGGATACTCAAGACACAGTTTCAACAGTGAGATCTCATCACACGCACACATCCACACTTGTGATGGTTTTGCTGCTTTTCAAGACAAGTATAAATGAAGAGTTTCCTTCCAAAAATGAGATAACTCCCTTTAAAAATCATGTTTTTTATTATGTTATCATGTTTTTATTGTGTTATTTAGCTGTATTTTTTTCTTATTATAGCTTAAACCAACCAAAACAAAGGCAATTTGATTGATATTAACTGGAATGCACAATAAAAAAACTGAGTTAGCTTATTTTGGAACCAAACTCTTCATATATAGTGTTTTGTGACTGCTCTTTAATGGAAACAGACATGTTGTAGTCTTTCTTTGTAGTTTCCTGTTCATTTAGTGAATCAGTTCAAACTAATTCATCGAATCGCTTTACAGCGTGGTTTATGTGTTCAGATGTGTTTATCTGTTAGGTACAAAGTGATTAGTAGTTCTGTGTATTGTTTTATTGGTATGTCTAAATGGAAATGCGTGTGCTTTGATTATTTTACATTTCCATATCTCTCGGCCCTAACTGAGGACCCGTTAGATTGTAGATTTGTTTTTTAAATTGAGGTTTGGACTTCTTCCCTTCCTTTACTTTGTAAAGAAAGTATGCCCAGGCCAGAATAAGTCATATTTCTCAGCTGTTGGTAATGGAAGGAACGTTTATTAAACAGGCCAAATATTTCATGGTTTATTGTATCGTACTCTTTTTTTTAATATCGTAAGAGAGTGTTCCAATAACGTCTTTCTTTCATGTGAATATGTTGATTGTTTGTGTGTGCGCCACGGCAGCGGTGTCGTTCAGCTCTTGACAATGAGAGCGTGTTCTTTATTGAATGTAACGCGTGTAATCGCGCCGGACCCCAGAGACCGCCTCATTCTGCAGAGGTCACTTAGAAAGTCATATGAAGCAGTATCTTCCTGTTTTCATCGCGCTGTAATCACAGCTAGAATACATCCCGCGTCCCTCAGGGATACAGCGCGTCTACCCTCCACGCGCCGCGTCAGCACTTTATAGCATATAGTGTGTATTAGTCTGATGCCCTACATGTGCTGCTTTATATTCCACTGTCCTCCTGGAGTCTCCTGATAGATGAGCCTCTTTCCAGCACATTCTGCTCCACTTTCTCTCGCGCACACACACTCACGCTGTTCTAATGTTTGTGATGAAAACGGGTGAAACCACAATGTTCTTTTATTTTGTCAGTGGTATTGTTTTCTCAGTGGAAGTGGCTCCTGTGCTTTCAGAAGCCTGCATGCGGTCAAAGATCTGCGCAGACGGCGCCCGCAAAATTATTCTGCTTGTCCAATCAGCCGAGCGAGACTCTGGAGGCTTTCTGATTGGACCGGCAGGAAATCGGGCTCTTAAGACACAACGTATCGACTAGGCCATCCATCATCTCGTAGCGTTCGCCCAAGCCTGCCAATACAGCCCCCACCTTTCTGAAAGGCACGGGCGGCTGTAAACACGAGCGCAGAGGAGGGGCGGTGTTCTCTGTCCTTCGGTTTTCACTGCTGGGCCGAGCTCATCGAATCTGCACGCTCGTCATCCATCCTGCAGTCGCCCGTGACTGCACTTGCATCTGATGCATGCTCTTTAAAATGGCTCTGGACCTTCAGAAGCGTCAACATATTTATTGTTATGATGTGCGAAAGAGTTCTGATGTTCAACTCCGTGAAGCATTTATTTATATCATGATAACGCTTGAAGCTTTTGTTTAACTGTATTGTGACATTACTGTATTGCAAAGCAGACTGGTTAAAGGACATTATTTTTCGCTCTTGATCTCAAGTTAGTCATTTAAATGAAGTGAGGTCACAGGTTCCTGCTTTAGTTAGTTTTATTTACGGTCAGCTGGGACACACACACACACACACACACACACACACACACACGCGCACACACACGCACACACACACACACACACATCATCAACAGCGTGTTGAGTTTGTG
The DNA here is from genome assembly GCF_024868665.1 of Triplophysa rosa. Taxonomy (NCBI): domain Eukaryota; kingdom Metazoa; phylum Chordata; class Actinopteri; order Cypriniformes; family Nemacheilidae; genus Triplophysa; species Triplophysa rosa. The sequence goes on along the minus strand of NC_079899.1, from coordinate 903,233 downwards.
TTGACTGTCAGTTACAGAACAGTTACGCTTCTGTAGACAATTCACCTAAAATAATTCAAACAATACACCTTATAGATTATAGTCACGTTTAAAGAAGTGCACGCATAAGTCAAATAAAAAACTGCTTCATTTAGTAAAAAATAATGATTTGGTCAAAAAAATCATGTTGTGATTATTCTAGCAAATAACGCAATTGCAAACAGAATTGTGTATTACATTAATAAATGAAAAAACATTTCTTGGCTTGGATATACTTACCATAAAATCCATTACAAGAATTATAACATACATTCAAACTTTAGTTTTTCTTTCCTATACCTTCCCGTCTCTTGGTTATTTATATCGAATGTCCTGCTTTAGAAGTACGTTATTTAATTGTTTTGCTATTTATTCACTTTGAGGCATTTCTGCTGGGCATTTCCTTTCATTCATCTTCACAAATAACCTCTCAAGTTTCAAGTTATTTTTTCTTCATTTACAGCTTAATTCAGACAGCGCCCTTGCCTGGTTTAGTGTCATTTGTAAAGCCATTTAGGATATCATATTTTGTTAAACGATATAAAAATGCTCAGAGAATTTGAGATTTGAGCCAGCTCATAAATGTCAATCCTGATGCTCAACAAACAGAAAGCTGGACTTGCTGAGGCTGGCGATGATTTCTGAAAGGTTTTGCATCTGTGTTTACATGAATCATTATAATTCTGTATTTGTGCAAAGTGTCTTGTGTATTTGATATCAAGCATCACAGGTCATTCTAAGACATGTTGTCATGATGTGTTTTTGGAGAAACTGTGTGTGTGTTGACCAGTGAAACCAGTGTGTGTCTTTACAGGACCAGACCTATATTTCACATAACCATGGTCGGTTGTTTAATAATCACATATCGCACATTTTCTGTTTAAATTCCAGTCGTTGTCCAACCCTAATGCTAATTATTTTCTCATTTATAATTATTGTTTCAGCTTCATGTCCTTCTAGTGATGTTTCTGTGGAACACAATGATGGTTCATATTAAGAGCCGAAAACACTAATAAAAAGTCACGCACAACAGTCCAACGGTAGCATCTTTGAGTTATTATTTACGGCTGTTTTTTTCTCTTTCTGACACTGATAAATCTTCTCTGTTCGTGTTCCATGCAGAAATCCTGTTGTTTTGCGATGAATGCGAGTCAGTAATGAGGTTCAGAAATGCAGCGATGGATGCGGTGTGTCTGTCTGTGGCTTCATGAACTGCTGTCGTGTGTTTGCCGGAGACCCGTAACACAGATGTTGAGAGTCATCTGTCAGCCAGACTTCTCTCGGGCCGAGCTCCGGCTCTTCTGAAATTGGACACGGTGCTGTCACTCTCACCGCCTCACAATGGACACGCATGCAAATCGGGCACACCCCCCGCCTGGCCAGCGTCTACAATGAGGGCGACCGGCGAGCTGTGACATCAGTCAGGCCTTTCCTCTGACTTCTGAGCATTAGAATTGGAAATGAAGAGCGTTGCTAAAAGTGCAGAGCTCCGTCCCTCCTCCCCGCTCTTTATCCCAGGAGAGCGAGGCCGCGCACCGTCCGTACAACCCCATGAATGAATCTGGGTGTAATGATGGGCCGTTCCGGCCGGTTTGCATATGTGTCCGTAGCTGGCTGGAAGATGGTGAGCGGGGCTCTGGCAGATGCTGCTGCTTTGGGTGTGTCTGAATGCGCTTCTTCATCGGCCCTAATGTGTGGTTTTCATCAGCGGCGAGGCGGGCCGCAATATGGTGCCCGTGGCTCGCTGGGGGAATATGAATTTTGATGAAGAACGCAGCGATGCTTTTGAAGAAGTGTCAGAATAATGGATGTCAAGCGTTTGTTAATTTCTCTGTTATTTGGGGGTTTATCTAGCGTGATCTGTGGAGTCAAGTCATTGATATGCTGATTTCTTGGCGACAGACACTGTTGTTTGTTTGTGACTCATTGATTATTTATCACTCTTACGCCTCTTATCCTCTCATTACATGCCTGTTACGTCGTTAACCACCTTCTTTCTTCTTGTCTGTCCGTCTGTGTGTGTCCAGTATGACTTTACAGTCAGTCACTCGTGGGCAGTTGGTCTGTTGTGTTGATTTTGCTCAAACTAAATGTCTGAACTCTTTTCATGTTGTTGTAATAAGATGACAGTACTAGGGCCCTATGATATCCCTTTGATTTTTTTCCCAAATTCTGCCTTTTCCGCTTGAATTTGTGTGTTTTCCGTGGGTTTACGATACAAAAGTAATATTTTTGCCCACATGTTTATACTGCAGTATACTGTAGAATTTACTCATTAACTATGGTAAGACACCTAGATACTGCAGTGTTTTTAAACCTTACGGATAAAATCCAACAAAAAATATGGCGTAAAGCACAACTACTGTATGTTAATATAAACCAGCATCTCTCCAGTGCATTTTTCTTTCGTTTTTTTACACCTACTTAAAGGTTTACTAGTACATTTACTCTAACAGAGGAAATAATATAATATGCTATATTGGGTGTGGGTTTAAGTATTTTATATTTTGGTGGGTTGTCGCAAAGACCTTTTTAGTGCATGTATGACCGTAGCTTTTCTCAAATGAAGCGGTGAAATGCTCTTGAAGTAAACTCTGATGTGTTCACATCCCCATATAGTGAGATGCTGAGAACAGACGCTTCATGCGTGCGGTAACGTTACAGGAAACCGCTGGAATCCTTCATTCAGTGACACGCAGAATAGGCAGAATACATCATTACACCGCATCTGAATCACTACTGATGTTATTCAGTGCTATTTTCTGATGAAGAAGTTCTAAATTTGCACCGTTTCGCGTTGTACATCAAGATCTATTTGAACGCCTGGATTCCACAATTCCGTCTGCGTTTTCCACATCGCGGAAATCATATGGGCCTACGTTACTGATGTTGTTTATGGAGTTATACTAGAATACTGATGGTTTAGTGCGAGTTTCTCAGTGATGGTGTAGATGGGTTGTACAGACGGTCATGACAGCGCACGAGTTCTGCCTCAGGATGTGTTTGCATACGCCATCAGATGCAGTGCAGCAATGGAAGAAATTGCTGAAGATGCTGCAAGACTCGCTAGCGTGGCTTCAGGCTGGAAGCCGGTGGTCAGCGTAATCCGCTGCAGATGCCCAGTGCATGATGGGTAAAAAGAGCTGTTTCTGACACTTTTCAGCAGTAATGATTCTTCGAGGCCAAACCAAAATAACTTGAACACATCCTGTCACCCAGAGCGGCACTTTTCCCAGCTGATGATAATTAACGCTGGGATTTGGGTTATATGTGTCTGCGTTTGAGGCGACTATTGAGAAAAAATCTGACAGCCGGAACATGTCTTGTGCTTGATTTATAAAAGAACTCTCTCTATACTGTACATGCACAAATACACCACAGTGACTGGAATGATGATCCCACCGGTGTATAGAAGTCTATAATCAAACTGTAAATGTGCCTTTAATAACATCAGCTACATTACAGTATATACAGCCGCGGAAAAAAATAAGATGCATAAATATAGGTATGTGTCTGTTGAGATAAATGATCATTTCTGTTTCATTCTGTGAACAATGTTTCTACCACATTTAAAGCCAAAATCTTGTTTCTATTTGTATTTATTTGCAGAAATTGACAGGTGAAAATAACAGAAAAGATGCTCTGTATTTTTTCACAACTCAAATGCTGCAAAGAAAACAAGTTCACATTCACTTTTAAGCAACACAACACTCATATTTCTACATGTGTTTAGGAAACGATCAAAAAAGGTTTTTATGTGATGACCCTGGATTTTTCTCAGTTTGATTTTGGACCGGATGCTGGACTGGAGTGAACACAATACATCCAGAAATGCTGATGAAATGAACATTTGGAAGGATCTCGTTGTGTTTTCTTTGTGAAGTATCACTGCAGTTATTATGGGATGCGGTAGTGTTAGTCTGTGTTGGCTGATGTAGGAAAGACATGCAGGATTTAGAGCGTTTCGCAGGATTATTGCTTAAAATCTGAAAATGCACTTCCGCCCTGAAATGACTATCCATCTGAAATGACATGTTAGACGGCTTGGGCGGAGCATCCGTTAACTCCTCCCCTTCAACTGTCAGTCTTTTTAAAAATGCAACGGCTGTTTTATTTACACATCCAATCAATTGGCAGTGAAAAGCGCTATCCACGTCCACTCACTTTCTCCTTTGAAATTCCTTTTTACTCGGAAATGTGTCGGAATACAGAAGTAAAAACGATCGCAACTTCCGGTTGACGGGGAATTTAATGATTGTTGAAACATCAACCGTCTGTAATGACTGCATGATACACATTTAGCTTGTAGACTTTCATAACAACTCATGAAATTAAATACAAACACAGTCTGCAGTGATCAGAATCAAGGCAGTTTTTATATTCCTCTGTTATTTTAGTTTGATCCCTTTGAGACCTTTAACAGCTCTATTTGACAGCTTTCACTGTGAAACACACAGCGCATGTTCGCATGTGTGATGGGCTGTAGCGCTATGTAAATGTGTGCTATTTCGTGCTATTGAGTTTTTTTTTTAAATTTTGTTTATAATATGTTGATACAATGGTATGGTGAAGCCAGTATCAGGATCATACGGCTGTTTGCACCTCATGACTTCTGTTCTTCTGATACGTGGCATTCATCACAGTGAATGTTTTCTCGTCGTGCAGATGAAGTCGAGGCAGATGTTGGTTTGCTCTTATCTGCATGTGTAATTAGACTCATTTGCATACACACAAACACATGCAGAAAACACTTCTGCTTTAGTGATAAATATTGACTTTAAAAAGCTTCTTAAAGAGCCGTTATCATACATGACGTTCTCTTATATCACACACATGAAGTTCTGCACTGTAGTTGCTCTCTGTATGAAATCCCTTCCATAAACACGTGATGAAATCATTAGGAGTGAAATGAGTTTGAGCGTGTTAAACTGTACATCAGAACATATGTTGGGTCTGCTGGTCCATTAGACAGGTGGCCTTCATTAACTTCTTCTTCTTATGAATACTTGACTGAAGTCAATTCATTACACACGCTAAACAATTCAGAAAGCTTTCGTTCTTCTGCTGCTTTTATTCTGGATTCTGAATTGATTCCTTTGTTGAATTGTTTTGTTTTGTAAATAGTTTGGATTGAATTTTGCGCCGTGCGGTAGATGTAATATATCTCGACTTATTTTGTGCTGTGTGTTTTGAATGGTTTGGTTGATTGTTGTTGATCAGAATGTAAGCACATATGAAACATTCTGCATGTTAATGGGATGTGGTAGGTTGTTTGAAAGGGTAATTACGGTCGTAGCGACTGATTTCCAAGGCGCTCTTGTGTTTCCAAACCTTCTGTTTTGTCGTGTCAGAAATGACGGGCTGTAGGCGATGGGATTCTAATGACTGGCTCAGTCAACCAAACAGTTCTTGGCCATCGTTGACTACTGAAAAACGATTAAGTGGCCCAGAACTGTTTGCTGTGCTACATTCTTCAAAATATCTTCTGTTGTTAATGTGATCAACAGAACAAAGACATTTATAAAGCAAATGTTATGGAAGTCAATGGGTTATAAGCATTCTTCCAAATATCTTTCTCTGTGTTCATCAGAACAAAGACATTGATACAGGCTTGGAACAAATGATCAATGATCATTTTTGGGTGAACTGTTCCTTTAACTCTAAAGCTAACTCAGTTTTCAGTCTATATCGCACTCAATGACCAGATACTCTTAAGAGTGTGAATTATTAGATCTATTCCACCTTCAGCAGATGTGTCGCGATATACTGATGTTATTGACAAGAATCGCGATATTAATAACTGCGATCGTTGATTTTGTGTTACTATTGCACACATCTGCTGAGACCACGTTTACACGATCAAAAACTGAAAAGTTTCACATACACACCACGACGAATCGCGTCATATCCAGCGGCGAAATGTCTTATTATAATGGGTTTTGTGTAGGGATGCACCGAAACGAAAATTCTTGGCCGAAGCCGAGCATGATGTGAAACTCTTGGCCGAAGGCCGAATAATACCGAACACAAAATGTGCTTTTTATAATTTGTCTTGTTTTTCAATAAAATACAATACAACTTAATATAAAATTGAGCAAAACAAAGTAAATTCAATCAAAAGATTGAGCCCTCTCCCTTCATGAATAGCCTATATTAATTAGGCCTATAACTGACTGCTAAAAGAATGTAATGTAAGTTACTCTGTACCCCTACAACAAAACAGTTCATTAAAAACTGTCATTCCACATTAGGCCTATAAGATAAAAATACGAATACACTAAAACTGTTGGATTATTATAGGCTACATTGCAAAATGATTTGATCATCCAAAAAAAAACATCCAATGCAAGCAATTCTGACTCATGCTGACTGACAACCATTTCAGTTCACGTCTCTCCTCCAAACTCCACCCACAAAAGATGACTGTTCTCTCAGAAGGTGCACTCGTGGATGCACAGAACATACTTTAACCAGTTGTTTAGTACAGGGGACTGTGTGCACGCGACCACTGTATGATGTCAAAGGATGTCGCGAGCGGTGGGGCTACTGTCAGACAGCCCGCTTCCGTCTGAAGTAAAGTTACCGACCGGTAAAGACGCTTTCATTCGGACATTTACTTCCGTGCGGCAAGTCCCGTGCTGTGTCTTTCTCTGACACTTTAAAATGCTCCACACACACACACGCACACGCACTGCCAAAATGTTTGCGGCAGTAACAAAGCGCACGCGTGTCTCTCTCTCTTTCTCTCGCTCGCTGCTTGATCGTATCATGAGTTATGTTCGGTAAAATTTATTCGGCCACTTCACATATTCGAACTTGCGTTTCGGTGGCCGAGCATTCGGTGCATCCCTAGTTTTGTGGTCTTGTGTTGCATCGCCTCGTGCGGCTCGCGTGTGGTGTCGACAGTGCAAGTGTTTGTTTATAATCTGATGCTCATGCTGACTTTACGTGCTCTCGGAAATTCCGTAATTCCCACTTCAACCCGGAAATATTTTATGGAACGGTTCTCTTTTAATGTGAGCAGTAGGGCTGTCATGATTATGAAATTTGGCTGCCGATTAATTGTCTGTTTTTGAGCTTTGACTTTTAATTCTCATACATTTTTTATTCAGCTTTGAAACGACCATATTGTTCTGAATATAAAGACTGTTTCTTGGAAATACATCGGAAAAAATGGGGTCATCATATATTTAAGGTTTAGGCTTTTACCTGTCAATAATACAACCGCCAAATACTTGTAAATGAAGTAAATGGATCAGGTGTGAATTGAAGCCACCATTAAAATACTATCGGTCATAGAAAAGCTTCTAGTCTGTTTTTTTCTCACTTGCAAGACTACAATAAAAGTTTACTTCTATGTTAATGAGATTTTGGTAGACTGGTTTTCACTCTGAAATAATATTAAATTGTACTGTAGGTTATTTTTATGGCATATGCTTTAGTGTTTTTTAAAGTGATTGTGTTGTGGTGGTACATTTGACAAGTATTACCATGCTTTAGTTACAATAAATATACTAAAATATGCAATATGCAGATGCACTACAGCTCCCCCTAGTGTCTTCTATTGAGATGTGCAATAATTGCGATGTTCTGAAACCATGGCGATGAGACGATTATTTAATAATCGTGACAGCCCTAGTGAGCAGATACTTATAATGTTTACTAAACACTTTTAATGTTACTAAATCCAGACGTTACTTCCGGGTTGAAGTGGGGAATTATTGAATTTCCGAGAGCACGTGAAGGCAGCATTAATGTTTGGCAACAGAGCTGACGGTGCACTTCCGTCAGCGCAGAATTGTGACGCATGTGGATCTACAATGACGTAAAAGTGGCATGAATTCCAGTATGACCGTTCAGACCGAGGTGGCATTCATCATCAGACCTGTATCCGATCACGGACCACATATGGAAGTGGCTCAGATCAGATTCCATGTGGTTTGTCCTGTTCACACTGTCATGCAGGTCTTCAACAGGTCACATATGAGCAAAAGAATGGGATGTTGGTGGCAGTTTGTGAAAACTCGACATGAGATGAGTTTTTGTTTGAACGCGTCTGAAGTGTAAAGGCTCATAGTTCAACGCTCGGGCCATTGTGAGGCACAGATGTGTTTATACAGATATTAAGAGCAGTTTAGCTCGCACATTCAGCAATTAGGCTGTAATCGTGATCATTATGGGCTGTAATTCATTTGAAACCTAACAGATGTGTGAATGTGATGCTCTTCAGTGTGTTGATGTGTTAGTCGGGTTCTCTGGAATGTTTCCTGCACTTATAACTTGTGATTTTAGTTACCTGTCGCTGTTTCGTTTCTAGATCATAACCAGGTGCAACTCAAACCCGTAATACAAAGTGTGAACTTGATCTCTCATTGCTTTCAATGTTCGTTTTCAATGTTTATTTGGGTTTTATCGCATGATGCAATTAAAAAAGGGTTGTGTGTGGACCAAAAATTGTTTTGCGTCATCAGGCCTTGTGAAGTTATGAACCGGAATTAATAAGATTGTTTTAAATGAATCAAGCACCAGTGAGACGGGATAAAGACACAACAGCTGCACGACTTGCTTTAGTCCAATCAGTGTTAGAATTAAAGAAAGCTGAGGTGTGTGCGTGCGTGTGTGCGCGCCTGTGTGTGCTACAGTGCATGATGGGAATGTGTGCGCACACGTGCGTGCGTGTGTGTGTGTGTGCTGCAGTGCATGATGTGTGTGTGTGTGTGTGTGCGCGTGTGTGCTGCAGTGCATGATGTGTGTGTGTGTGTGTGTGTGTGTGCTGCAGTGCATGATGGGAATGTGTGCGCGCGCTGCAGTGCATGATGTGTGTGTGTGTGTGCGCTGCAGTGCATGATGGGAATGTGTGCGCGCGCTGCAGTGCATGATATGTGTGTGTATGCGTGTGTGTGTTGGCCAGGTGTTTGACATTGAGCGTCGTGTGAGATGAATGTAGCTTATGGCGATCCGTGGACCAGCCCGTGGGACCTTCAGCTTCCTGTCATGAAAGTTTTCCTTTTGAAAGGCCAAAGCTGCAGTGGGAATGTTTCTGAAAATCCCACATGCCGGAGCGGACCGTCTGCCCCCCCGGTACNNNAGTGCATGATGTGTTGTGTGTGTTTGTGTGTGTTGTGTGTGCGTGTGTGTGCGCGCGCTGCAGTGCATGTTGTGTGTGGTGGTGTGTGTGTTGCTGTGCATGATGGGAATGTGTGCGCGCGCTGCAGTGCATGATGTGTGTGTGTGCATGTATGGTGCGTGTATGTGCTGTGCTGCAGTGCATGATGGGAATGTGTGCGCGCGCTGCAGTGCATGGTGTGTGTGTGTGTGCGTGTATGTGCGTGTATGTGCATGTATACACTGCGTTCCAAATTATTATGCAAATTGGATTTAAGTGTCGTAAACATTTAATTTTATATTGTTCAATTAAACTTATGGATGGTATTGTGTCTCAGTGCTCTTTGGATCACTGAAATCAATCTCAGACACCTGTGATAAGTAGTTTGCCAGGTGAGCCCAATTAAAGGAAAACTACTTAAGAAGGACGTTCCACATTATTAAGCAGGCCACAGGTTTCAAGCAATATGGGAAAGAAAAAGGATCTGTCTGCTGCCGAAAAGCGTCAAATAGTGCAATGTCTTGGACAAGGTATGAAAACATTAGATATTTCACGAAAACTTAAGCGAGATCATCGTACTGTGAAGAGATTTGTGGCTGATTCAGAGCACAGAAGGGTTCGTGCAGATAAAGGCAGAATGAGGAAGGTTTCTTCCAGACAAATTCATCGGATTAAGAGAGCAGCTGCAAAAATGCCATTGCAAAGCAGCAAACAGGTATTTGAAGCTGCTGGTGCCTCGGGAGTCCCGAAAACCTCAAGGTGTAGGATCCTCCAGATGCTTGCAGTTGTGCATAAACCTACTATTCGGCCACCCCTAACCAATGCTCACAAGCAGAAACGGTTGCAGTGGGCCCACACATACATGAAGACTAATTTTCAAACAGTCTTGTTTACTGATGAGTGCCGTGCAACCCTGGATGGTCCAGATGGATGGAGTAGTGGATGGTTGGTGGATGGCCACCATGTCCCAACAAGGCTGCGACGTCAGCAAGGAGGTGGCGGAGTCATGTTTTGGGCTGGAATCATGGGGAGACAGCTGGTGGGCCCCTTTAGGGTCCCTGAAGGTGTGAAAATGAACTCTGCAAGGTATGTAGAGTTTCTGACTGAGCACTTTCTTCCATGGTACAAAAAGAAGAACCATGCCTTCCGTAGCAAAATCATCTTCATGCATGACAATGCACCATCTCATGCTGCAAAGAATACCTCTGTGTCATTGGCTGCTATGGGCATAAAAGGAGAGAAACTCATGGTGTGGCCACCATCCTCCCCTGACCTCAACCCTATTGAGAACCTTTGGAGCATCCTCAAGCGAAAGATCTATGATGGTGGGAGGCAGTTAGCATCAAAACAGCAGCTCTGGGAGGCTATTCTGACATCCTGCAAAGAAATTCAATCAGAAACTATCCAAAAACTCACAAGTTCAATGGATGCAAGAATTGTGAAGGTGATATCAAAGAAGGGGTCCTATGTTAACATGTAACTTGCCCTGTTAGGATGTTTTTGATTGAAATAGCTTTTGATTTCAGTAAATATGACCTCCTAATGCTGCAAATTCAACAAATGACCATTTTCAGTTTTTTACAACCTATGAAATGTTTTCAAACTCTGTTGTGCATAATAATTTGGAACAGTGCATTTTGAGTTTTTCATTTTTTAAATAAATACTGTTGTCAGTGGGAGGTTTGTTCAATAAAATTCCAAATGTACCCTAACTGTTGATTACTTGAAAATTATACTGACTGTCATTTGCATCGACAAATTAGGAAAACCAGAGAAAGATATCATTTGCATAATAATTTGGAACGCCAGTGTATTAGGTGCGTGCAGTGCATGTGCATGATGTGTGTGTGTGTGTGTGTGTGTGTGCTGTACAGTGCATGATGGGAATGTGTGCGCGCGCTGTCAGTGCATGATGTGTGTGTGTGTGTGCGCTGCAGTGCATGATGGGAATGTGTGCGCGCGCTGCAGTGCATGATATGTGTGTGTATGCGTGTGTGTGTGTGGCCAGGTGTTTGACATTGAGCGTCGTGTGAGATGAATGTAGCTTATGGCGATCCGTGGACCAGCCCGTGGGACCTTCAGCTTCCTGTCATGAAAGTTTTCCTTTTGAAAGGCCAAAGCTGCAGTGGGAATGTTTCTGAAAATCCCACATGCCGGAGCGGACCGTCTGCCCCCCCGGTAC
>NC_079899.1:840288-891770 GCF_024868665.1 Triplophysa rosa | reverse complement strand
GTGCGTGCTGATGATGGAATTCGTGTTGTGTGTGCTGCAGTGCATGATGGGAATGTGTGCGCGCGCTGCAGTGCATGGTGTGTGTGTGTGTGCGTGTATGTGCGTGTATGTGCATGTGCTGCAGTGCATGATGGGAATGTGTGCGCGCGCTGCAGTGCATGATGTGTGTGTGTGTGTGCGCTGCAGTGCATGATGGGAATGTGTGCACGCGCTGCAGTGCATGATGTGTGTGTGTGTGTGTGTGTGCGTGCGCTGCAGTGCATGATGGGAATGTGTGCGCGCGCTGCAGTGCATGATGTGTGTGTGTATGCGTGCGTGTGTTGGCCAGGTGTTTGACATTGAGCGTCGTGTGAGATGAATGTAGCTTATGGCGATCCGTGGACCAGCCCGTGGGACCTTCAGCTTCCTGTCATGAAAGTTTTCCTTTTGAAAGGCCAAAGCTGCAGTGGGAATGTTTCTGAAAATCCCACATGCCGGAGCGGACCGTCTGCCCCCCCGGTACTGCCCATCAACCCCCCGCCCAACACTCTCACACTGAGCTCCATCATAACAGCAGCTGCTCACCATCCATCATCCTTCTGCTGTCTGCTGTCAATACACTCCAATCATTAATAGTCACTCAGACCATGACCTCAGCAACGTGTCTGCATATCTTACTTTGTTTTCTTGTCTACAGTGAAACGCTCTTTCATTCGAAACATACTTCAGATAAAAGTGTCTGCTAAATGAATCAATGTTAGCACAGGTTGATACTGAGAAGGTGCTTCTATTCTGCTGTAAAACACTTTTATAGTTACAAATGATTTTATCATCATAGTTATTATTTGACTGAGAAATAATGTAAATGAATCCAAGAATGAATGATCACAGCGGTCGTAAAAGGTTTTTATATTTTCATTTTTTTAACTGCATGCACGTTTATAACACTATACTTTGTATTAAAGAACCTTTGCATCAAATTACAAAATAATATTTAACGCTAATGTGAGGGTGTTCCTTATACAGCATCTTTAAGAACCGTCTGAAAACTCATCTTCCGTCGACACCTGACCGATGAGTTCTGACTTCTAGCTCTTTTCTGCTCTTTCAACAACAATAAAAGAAACCTTCGCTCTGTGTACTGTGGTGGGCTATATGAGACCAGTTTTTATTGCACTTATGCTTTTTGTTGTTCCAATTGCTTCCATCATTTCCCTCATCTGTAAGTCACTTTGGATAAAAGCGTCTGCTGAATGTAATGTAAATGTAATCTTTGGGAGTCACGGTAAATTTGACATCATTCTCTCTGTATATTTTTATTTTGTTGAAAGTAGTGAAAACGCTATCGTTGAGTTTTTCTTTTGCTAATTGAGCAAATGAGAACGCAAAAATATATACATGTGCTAGTCTCCCATTCACGGCTGTTGAAGTTTAACCAGCTGTGATGACTTCTGCTGTGAGAACGTGAAAAAGCTTCATTTGATTAGATTTGATTATTCACGCTTACGCTGCTGTATATAATCATATCACAATTCTAAGTGAAAGCACGATGTTAAAGAGTGAAAGTGTTCACAACAGCCCATCATGTGAGTGCTCTGTAACCGTCTCGTCTCTCAGGAATCATTTGTCCGTGGTGTTCGTCTGGAACAACTTTGCCACACTTGTTTTCATGTTCCTGTAGATTACAGGGCGGCTTCTCTCTCTCTCTCTCTCTCTCTCTCGCTCTCTCTCTCGCTCTCTCTCTCTCTTTGTGTGCGTGAGGCGCTCTCTGGTAATTAACTTTGTCCTTTTTTTTATTTGTTCCAGTCTTTCTCCGTCCACTCTTCTGAGCATCTTCTCCCAGGAGTACCAGGTTAGAAGTTTTCTTCCTTTGTGAGGCCTGACAGCTGCCTAATTGAATGATGAATGTCCCCTTATTTCTGTGTAATTGAACTGCCAAGTCGGCGATTGGCTGGCAGGATTCCCCCCGACGCACACGCATGCGCCCCGGCGGAGGGCTGAGCCCGGCTCCCGGCGGACCGCTGCCAAGCCTGCCCCTCCATCTGCCTAATAACATCTAGCCGCTGCTTATTCGCCGGACCTGTAATAAATTATGCTAAAGCATTATTATTCTGACAATAATAATTTCCCTGTGCAGCGCGGCTCCGCGCGCTAAATGTTTGCTGACTCGCGCTGTCACGGCCGCTTTCCGCGGCTGACAGCCGACGATGATGGATGACCGCTGCTGCAGTGGCAGACGCAGAAAATAGAGTCATTCATCATCCGGCTGACGGCTGTCACTCACTCGGCCCGTCTCTGCAGAATTACTTTAGTAGTTTTTAAATAAGTTGTTTTTAAGTGCTTCTCCGGGTTAAGACGCCAGCTGAACGGCATTAAAGCAGCCTGTAGTTCTCTGGCGAAACGGGAAATGAAAGGACGGCGACCCATCCGAAGCACAAATCAAGTGTTTTGAAATGATCTCCTTCCGATTATTATCTCTCTTAATACGAGTTCAGATTATTATTGATAAGAAGCGAGTGCTGATGAAAAGATTGATAAATGAATGATGTTTTCGTGTGTGTTGTTTCAGAAGAGAACGAAGCGCAGCATGGCGAGGCATCACGCGCCTGACGTCGTGAAGTCCTACTATCAGTGGTATGAGAGTCCTGTCGTGGCAGTGTTTGTAACATGCCTTCTGTCGCCGAGCAGCCCATTATTTTTCCCTACAGAAGTCAGAACATGCACGTAACCGCAGTCCTCAGAGCGCTGGTCTGGGAGGGGTTGGTGGTTAATGACGAATCCATCAGGGACCGAGCTGGCATGTTCTGGCTGGTCTCTTCTCGTTTGTTGACTTTCTCTTTCATTGTTGTTGTTTTTTTTGTGGTATAAAGGTACCGCAGCGAAGCCAAGACACGTCCCGCCGATCCGCTTCTGCTGGAGCTGGCCAATGAGGTAATGAGTCCACCGCATCATATCACACCGTTCAAACATAACATCATTAAAGCAGACGAGTGGGGTTCCAGTCTGTTAGCACTTATAAAGATTGGACTAATAGTTCGGCCTATTAAGCAATGATTTCATGCAATTATCCCTCACAGAAAAGTACTCGAGTCCTTTTGAGAAGTGATGTTCATAAATGCACAGAGGTCAGTGGATAATATCTGTGATGTTAGGATGTGTCAGAGGTCATACAGGTTCGCATGAATCGAGCTTACAGTGACACGTTTCTCAGTTTGGTCAGCTTACAGTTTCAAAACAAAGATGATGTTACTGTCATTGTTTGAAGGGAAGGGAAGAGAAGAGTCTGGTTCCAAAACGAGATCACTCAAAAATCATGTTTTTCTTGTGTTAGTTAGCTGTATGTTTTGAGTTATTATGGCTTAAATCAAAACAAACCAACTGCAGTTCAATTGTTACTCATTGGAATGCACAAAAAAACATGATTTTTGAACATCTCATTTTGGAACAAAACTCTGGAGCGATTCTGAATCGCATGCACTTTGTTTTTAGTATGGCTTTCATTAGGGGTGTAATGATTTATCCTGTCATGATACCAAAAATGATGATATGTATTGTAAAGCTACAACGTGATGTCTGTTTAATGCTGCCACCAATGTCAACATATTATGCTCGATTTTGTTAGGATTTTGAATTTTTTGAATTGCTTTAAAAAAGATTTCGGTCACACTTTAGAACAGGGACCAATTCTCACTATTAACTACGACTTTTGCCTCAATAAACTCCTAATTACTGCTTTTAAGGTAGCTTTTAGGTGTAGGTATTGGGTAGGATTAAGAAAAAGGCTTACACATACTAATATACAACCAATATGCATGTTAATAAGCAAGTAGTTCATGAATTTGTGTACCTTAATATAAAGTGTAACCAAGATTTCTCTTAGATTTAAGTCTTCATTTATTCACCTTCGTGTTAGTATAAGTCTGTATGACTTTCTTCTTCAGAACACAAAAGAAGATATTTTGAAGAATGTTGATAGTTAGACAACACTAAACCCCATTGATTTCCATTGTATGAACACAAAACCACTGAGACATTTCTCAAAATATCTTTTGTCTTCCACTGAAGAAAGCGAGGGGGAATAATTTCTGACAGAATTGAGATTTGTTTTGGCTGAACTAGCTCTTTAATTCCTTTCTCCAAGCTTGACTGTTGTGGTATGTTGTGTTGTTTTAGAAATACGCTGTAATTTCAGCACATTTTTTATACATTTTGTTGGATGTTATTATATCCTGAAGCCAGTGTTTTGAATGGTGAGATGAGAGTATCTTTACATTCGTCTTTCAGGAGGACTTCACACACAGATCTAATTGAGACAGTCCTAGTGTTTTATGAGGCGATAGATGGCCAACTGAGCTGAACTATAAAAACTGAAGGGAATTATGACAGTGCATATGTGTGGACATGAGTGTAGTGCTTGAGTTTGGTGTTGGAGCGAGCTGAAATGCACTTCAAGCGTTATTGAACATGATTACAGAATGATGAATGGGAATGAAGCGTCAGGCCTCTGTAAATGTTACTGGGGTTGGTGATTAATTTGAGATTCTCATGGTGAAACGCGCGCACCTCAGCTAATGTCGCCATCTTTCAGTGTCATCTCTGATGTCGCCGTGCTCTCCTTATTAAACGATCACACATATGGTTATTTGAGAGAGATAATAGGCCGATAGATTCAGAGAGCGACACCTCCAGGCTAACACAGGCCAGAGTTTTGTGTAAGAAAGCAAATTCTGTCTGTGTAATGATGATGAATACTGTCTCCTCCTGTCCTCATGATTAGAGACTGGAGAGTTTTTTGTGTGTGTGTGTCTGCGTGTGGGTGTGTGTGTGTGTGTCTGCGTGCGTGTGTGTGTCTGCGTGTGGGTGTGTGTGTGTGTCTGCGTGCGTGTGTGTGTCTGCGTGTGTGTGTGTCTGTCTGCGTGCGTGTGTGTGTCTGCGTGTGTCTGCGTGTGTGTGTGTGTGAGTGTGTGCGTGTGTGTGTGTGTCGGTTGTTGTTGAGCGTGCGTGTGTGTTGTTGTGTGTGTCTTGCGTGTGTGTGTGTCTGCTGTGTGTGTGTGTCTGCGTGTGTGTGTGTGTGTGTGTGAGCGTAGTGGTTTGTGTGTGGTGTGGTTGTGTGTGGTGCGTGCGTGTGTGTTGTCTTGCGGTGTATGTGTGTGTGTGTCCTGCGTGTGTGTCGTGTGTGTCGTGTCGGTGTGTGTTTGGTGGTGGTGTGTGTGGTGTGTCTGTGTGTGTGCTGTGTCTGCGTCTGTGTGTCTGCTGTGCGTGCGTGTGTGTGTCTGCGTGTGTGTGTGTCGTGTGGTCGTGTGTGTGTCTGGTCTGTGTGTGTGTCTGCGTCTGCGTGTGTGTGTGTCTGCGTGTGTCTATGTCTGCGTGTGTGTGTCTGCGTCTGCGTGTGTGTGTGTCTGCGTGTGTCTATGTCTGTGTGTGTGTGTGTGTGTGTGTGTCTGCGTGTGTGTGTGTGAAGGGTAAACCCTACGGTATGGGGACAAAATGTCCCCACAAAGTTGGCAATATCCAAAACCCTTGTCCTTGTGGGGACATTTTTGGTCCCCATGAGGAAACAAGCTTATAAATCATACAGAATGAACTTTTGTGAAAATGTAAAAGAGCAGACAGTTGTGTGTGATTGTTAGGGTTAGGGGGAGGGAATATGAGATACAGTTTGTACAGTATAAAAACCATTGTGTCTATGGAATGTCCCCATAAAACATGGAAACCCAACATGTGTGTGTGCGCGTGCGTTTGTGTTTGCATGTGTGTGTGAGTGTGTGTGTGTGTGTGTGCACGCGTGTGTGTGTGTGCGTGTGTGTGTGTGTGTCCAGACTCCTACACTGGATGTTATTTGAGGACAGTAGCATCAAGTGAATTTGGATTGAAGTGTCTGACATAAGCTGGTGTATTAAGTTGGAGTAATAGTCATCACTTAAATGTTTTACAATTCAATTCAGTTTTTACTAATATAGCTCATTTCACAGTTTTCATTGTTGCAAAGCATAAATAAAATAATCTGAATAAATAAAATAAAGACAGTTTATGGTATTAGAATGCATGTAATTATTGCCTGTGTTTCTCTATGCACTGTACATTGATGAAACTTATTACACGGCTCGTTGAAATGGGTGATTCTGATTGGCCAGTCGCGACATTTGCAGGTTCGTTATTCCCAGATAACAACCTCTCAAAACTGATAACACACGGTAACCCGGATGCAGCAAATAATTTTTTTGACAGACTTTTTTGACAAATTAAATACAAATATGTCTTGGAATAACATATACGACAGTATATTCGTGACATTTGAATGTCGTTTCTTACCTTAAAACCGAAAGTAAACGTCTTTTCCTCGCGGAAGGTAAAAATGAGCTAATCTAATATTTCAAAATCACACTTCATGTCCAGTTATGTGGCAACTCCAGTAGCTGTGTAATAAGCGGGATAATGTACAAGCAGCCTGCTGTTATTGTGAAATAAGCCCCTTCAGTGAGTCACAAGACCCTCCGCTTCGGGGCTTATTTCTGCCATAACAATCGGCTGCTTGTACATGATCCCTTACATAATAAACACTGTGTTGGATTCAGAAACTGATGTAAATTGATGTTTATTATTTACAAGATTTACATTAGTAATCACATTTAATATCACAGTTAGTGCTTTTATATGCATAAACCAGCCACAGAATTGTTACAATTTCAGAGCAATTTTCAAGATTTCAGGAACGTTTAAACGGATAAATACTTGATAGAAATCCAGAAGAGTTTAGAGAACACGAGAGAGGTTTGGTAAAAGACTAACATTATTATTGCAGGTAATGTTTCTCTGTAATGCCGTTGAGGTTGTTTCTTCAGTAGTTTTTACATTGAGATTGTGATCAGTATTAGCTAAACTACTGACCGCACAGATACTGTTCTGGAAACCCATTCATCATCATTACATGGGTAAGGTTATCCAGATCATTTACATGTTTATATATCAGCAGTTCTTCAAAATGAGGTGTAGCGTATGATTTAAAAAAATTCTGCATGAAAGAGGCCGATATAAGAAACTGATCCCATTTACACTTGCACTTCTGCTTCATAGCCATGCTTTGACATAAAGACACACAAAGTTTGAATTTAAAAAGAGGAAAACAAAGCCAGTTCTTCTTAAAGAGTAAATATTACAATGTCCTTAAAATGACATTTCATGCTTGCAGTGTGAATGTCAGCAGCCTGCCGAGTTGTAAAGCCGAAAGTGAACGAATAACATAGTTATTGGCTTAGGAAAAAAGGAGTCGACGCTGAATCACGCGTTCTAAATTCAGTTCCGTAGTGGCTCATATCCATCACTGAATTTGATGATCATGTCGAGATCAATGCTGAAAACGAATATTCGTTAAGGTGTCTTGATACAGACACAAAGCATTAGTGTGTCATTCTCAAAAGCATCAATGGATGCTGGGTAGTTGTGATGTTTGTGTGTGTGTGTTGTCAGGTGGATGTGTCTCCGGCTCTTCTGGCTCGTGTGATGGTGGAGTGTTTTATGGAGGAGCGTGACACTTCAGTCCGTGAGTACACCCTTCTTCCTGACAATTAAACCTTCAGCACACCTCCCCCTGCCCGTTTAATCTGGCCCTCTTCCTCCATTTCACAGGAAATAGATTTATTACAGATTATTATTCCTCATGATTAATCAGTGCTGTTGACGGGTGTGCTTGTTTTTATTTTCACTTGATTGAGCAGACTGACTGTCAGTGTCTCACACGCAGCATCACTGAAATATCCAGTAGTAGCACCTGGATGTCAGTAGAAGTTGACAAGGCTTTCATTTGAGCATTCATGCAGTGCACACACACTATACACACCCTCCGCCATCTTCTCCTCGCACACACCAGCACAGACTCACGTGACCACGCCTCCGTCCATCAACAGAGACGTGACGTTCAGTGCAGCGGCGTGTAGAGAATAAATCATCATCATCGAGACGCTCGAGATAACCACAGCTAGAGTCATGAATACACTATTGTAATAATCACCGTTATAAACTTTAAGAAGCTTTTTCAACCAGCCGTGATGAAGAAATACTCCACTGAATGGTTAACATGCGAGTTATTTAGAAAATACAAAATAAAAAGGTGAAACACGAGGCTCCAGAATGTGTGGGAATTAAAGGCCAATGTGTTTTTGATTGAGTTCTCTTGGTTTGCCGGTTGTGTTGACGATCTTACATCATCTTCATACGGTCTCCCAGCAGTTTCTCCGTCTTTCTTTGCCGTTCGCGGCACGCTTCACGTGATGGCGTGATGGGAATCTAATGAAAGCGAGGTGTATTTCAGCAGGAACGACCCGCCTCGCTCGGCGGTCGAATCACTGAATCTCCCCGTGTGGATATTAGACTTTTGTAATGTGTTGCTCTTGTGAAACAATGCCGGGATAATTGTCTTCGCTGGCAATTAGCTAACAGGTTTGTCCAGCGCTATCGGCAAGCACATCCATCATCCCCGCTCGCTCTTTCAGAGACGTGAGCGTCCGCGAGCTTCCAGAGGAGTGCACGGATCAATAGCCTCATATACACGGCCCTGCCGTTCACACTTCTCCATCTTTTATTTGTCTTTCATTCCCCGTTTGCATTTAAGAGACACAGAAATCGTGCCGTTGGGATGCTCGAATATATCTCCACTCGCTTCAGCGGAATCAATAGCGACTTGGAGATTGTTTGTGAAGTCTTTTCTCTGCTGTTTCTCGCGCACGCCGTTTTCCCCAGACCCAACGGATGCGCGTGTAAATAAATCAATAGGTTTAGGGCATTTTCAGCACGTATCGAATATGATATCAACATCTATAATCCTTCCTCCGCTCAGGACAGCGGCGGTCACTGGGGGAAGATTGGAAGAAAGCAGCCAGTCAAACGCTGGATCACTGCTGCAACGTGGCCGTTTTACTCTAATCTCGGTGACATTTTCTGAACGCGGCGCTTCATTAAAAACATCTGGCCTCTGCTATCTTCTGTGCGTTTTATCTGCCGTTTCATTACAGCCATTTGTGCCTGAAAACATGGTGAATACTGCTGATAACAAGCCATATCTGCATCCCTGAAAAAACATCCCGCACCGCTTTCACGTTTGGGTTTGTACACTTCCCCACGGCCTGAAGAAGAGCGGGGGCATACAACTGTAAGGTAAGCGTGTGGGGCGGATGATTCAGGGTTTGAATAATGAGACTGTTCTCTTCATTAGCAGCTGGAGGAGGCGGGCGAGGTAAGCAGTCGTCTTGACAAGTATCCTGATTACTAGCGTGGAGCGAGGTAGAGTCGACCTCACTGCGGCTCCGAGCCTCGCCACAGCCCCGCTATCACACACAATCAGGTGCAGGCGGATCAGTTCTGCCCCACTAACCCTGCCGGCCCCCCGGCCCCCCTCCATTATTCTCAGTGTGCGCTGAGGAACGAGGATGAGTTGAAAGAAGTAAATATGAAAATCAAAGGGGGGCTTTAGGCAGCCGCAGAGATTTGCCGAGCCGTCCTCTGGCGTGTAAGAGCCTCATCCATCACGGCCCGCAAGTAGTCAATTCCTCTAGTATCTGTAAATGTTTTTAGATATTAGCCAATTTATATGCTCCCAGATTCATCACGGAAAATCAGCTTTAGCAGGGGCGCATTATCGGCGAGCGTCTCTGGCGCGCATCATGAAGTTTGATGTACGACGGCTTTTGCGAGTCGACGGGTTGCGCTCTGGAAGCTGTGGAGGAGGGGAGGAGCGTCTCTCCATTATAACCACAAGAAGGAGAAGAGGAAGGGTTTTTAATTAATAAACAAACTCCGGAGCTCATCGGCGTCACACGCCATAACGATTGTCATCCGTTATTTTTTTACGACTCTCGACCCTCAACGCGCTCTGCCTTCTAATGAGCTTTCCGTCCAGTTTTTTCCCTCCCTCTGATAATGGCTTTCCCATCGTAGCGGAGAGATGAACCTCCCCATTCATCACCGCATCAGAGGTTGTTAAAGGTGCCTGTGTTTTTAGCGAACAGCGCCTCTCCCTTCCCGAACAACTCCCGACGGAGGGGCGTCTTTCCTCTTCCCTCCTCCGATAAGGACGACGCGCTATGTTGGAATTTATGTCGACACGGCACAATTACATTAAATTCGTCGTGTGTTTACAGTGTCGCGCGCGTGCGGAGGCGTCTTTAATAAATGCGCGCCGACAGCAGAGGCTGCGGCCGTCTCGCCTCTGTTGTTATTTACTGCGCCGTGGATCCTCGCCCGCAAATGGCATTACGGGCGGTGATGAATGAGCGTTAGAGTTAACTCATTTTAAAAGCCGCCTGATTTATTAGCGCTCGGGCCTCCATTTTCATCAGGTCAATGCTCGGCCGAAAGCTTGAAGGTCACCCTGTTTATGGTGGTTTTTAACCCCGTCCCTCAGAAAATGGTCATCTCTCCCGGAGACGGCGAGCGGGTTTGAAGCAGGTGCTGTTGCCTGATGTGTGAAATGCGTCCACCTCCAATTACGAGTCCTGGTAAGACAAGGCCTTTAACGGCCGGCGCTCGCCTTCGGGGAGGTCTGTTACACACTACTGTTTTGCAGGACCAGCATCAAATCTATAAAAGTACCATTAAGGAGGAAAAATCAATGGAAATGCCATTAAAGTGGAATAAGTTGCCAATATTGCTGATGTGGTTGCGGCTTCTTTGATTTTCTCTGGGATTATTAGGCGCAGCGGCGTAGTGACTTTGTTAAGAGAAACGAGTGTTGTTGGGGAGTAATATGTCTCCCGGCTTCATAAAGTTTGCGGCCTCATATTTCCCGCTTTATTGATTATCCATTATCATTTGTCACGAGGTGTCCTAACTCAAGAGGAAATATAGCTCTCTTCATCGGCGAGCGCGGGCACGCTGTATGGATCTGCGTGTGAAGGTAGCAATCTGAGAGAAAAATGAGCTGGAAAACGCCGGCTGCCGCTGGAGAGGACTGCTGAGTTGGCTTTGTTCTCTCTGAGCGGGAGGATGAAGAAGATAACGGCCGCCCATTCGTTTCTTCTGCGGCGGCGGGTCGAGAGAAATGCGACGAGCCGTGTGTTTGAATGCGTCTGTGCACGCGCGTGTGTGTGGGGGGGTTTAAATACCACTGCACTCTGCAGACACGAGGGGTCTTTCGCTTTAGGACTTTGATTCTCAAAGGGTCTCGCTGCAGTCTGCAGGTTTTGTTGTGGTTTTTGGAGGGTAATGACGACGCACATCACCTGTCCGTCTCGGCATGTTCTCAACTAACTTCTTTCAAATGACAAATACCTTTGTGTCATATCCGTGTAGGGTTTAGGGCTGTCACAATATCGGTTTCCATGGCCAGTTCACGGTGACGGTATCATGACGGTATCTATTGCAATTAAAGCTGCGATATCACATTTATCTTTAAAATTCGGTGTTTTCCGGGGGGTTTTGGTCAATGAATCCCTCTCTTACTTTGAGTGTGTCAGAGAGCCTTTCTAACCACTGTGACTCTAAAGACAAAATGTACAAAAATCACCAGCTACTATCAGATACAGCAAAGTCCGTTTATGGAAGTCGTGCCACTTGGCGGCCATGTTTGCAAGGCGTCTCCGGGCAGTTCGAGCAGTTATTTCATCATTCAAACAAGACGTGAATGGGGAATACTGATATTTCTGCAATCGCCGGCTAAAATCCCATTTAAACGACATATTTAAAAATAACATGTTAAAATGATGTAAACCGTACCGTAAGGTTTGTTTCCTATGATCAAATTGCGCTTAAAAACATTATTTTTCATGTTGCTGTAGATACTACGCATGCGCTAAGCTACGCTAGGGCGGCCATGTTGAGCGCTGCGTTCCTCTCCGTTCATTTCAGTGGCAGTGACGCATCTTGTTCATATGAATATCTTTGGATACTGAGAGTGAATTATTGTTTATATTAGCACATGTGTAGCATGAACACAACATCACTAATCACAGTAACGAGTGAAGAGCGGATGCTTGGATTATTTTGTGTTGGTGTGTTTTGACCTGCTGATATTGAAGTCTTGCTCTGGGTCTTGATGGATCTTTTATTAAACGTTCTCTTCATGTTTGCAGTTCAGTCATGGTTTCTTTATTCAAATCAAATGTCATGTACGCATGCTTCTAACTTAGCAGTTGACCCGTCGTGATGATACAGTACTTATGGATGTACAAAATAGACATTTTCCCCATACAGTATTATTAAAATGACACGGAGCGATTCAATCCATTAAATGTGAAGATGTTTGAAGAACGATGTGTTTTGTGTGAAGGAATCCAGTGATTTATAATGTCACATCTGCAGAGAAATATATATAAGGTCTTTCTCTCTGTTTGTGCGTCTGCAGCCTCCAGACACGCCATCAACAACACGCTGCGCGAGCCGGCTTTAATTCCAGACCCGCTGCTAGCAAAACATGTGGAACAGGTCAAAAGCAAACACACAACAGCAGCACTGTTACTGTCCTCTTAAATCTACACTAGTGACCAAGAGGCTAGATTTGAATTGAACCATCAAAATATGAGCTTTACATGGAGATAATACAACACGATCACAGACATATAGGCATCATTTTATCTCAGATGTTGATAGAACAGCTCATGTGAATCTGTTAATGACCTGCAGTGCATGATGGGTATGTGTGTGTGTGTGTGTTCTGCAGTGCATGATGGGTATGTGTGTGTGTGTGTGTGTGTGTTCTGCAGTGCATGATGGGTATGTGTGTGTGTGTGTGTGTGTTCTGCAGTGCATGATGGGTATGTGTGTGTGTGTGTGTGTGTGTGTTCTGCAGTGCATGATGGGTATGTGTGTGTGTGTGTGTGTGTTCTGCAGTGCATGATTAGATTAGATTCAACTTTATTGTCATTACACATGTACAAGTACAAGGCAACGAAATGTAGTTTAGGTCTAACCAGAAGTGCAATAAGCAAGTGCAGGATATACAGTTGTGCATAAATACATAAATACAGGATAAATCAAAATTATGAAGAATTTACAAGTGGCAATGTACTATGACCATTATATACAGATGGCTATTTACTGAAAACAGAAATTTACTGATGGATATGTACAATATAAATTAGACTATGCAGAACAGTAGTGCAATGAATATAAAGTGCATAAATTATGGACAGCAGTTATTAAGTTAAAGTAAACAGTGCAGTAGATGAGTTATTGCAGTATTCAGTACATAGTAATGGAGTGCAGATGATGCGGTATATGTGTAATAATCCAGTAGTGCAAATAACTTTAGTACATAGTACTGGAGTGCAAATGATGCAGTATATGTATAAATAGTCCGGTAGAGCAAGTAAACATGTAGTACATGTGTAGACAGTCCAGTCGTGCACTTGACAGGCCTGTAGTGCAATAAACAAAACAATGGGTGTGTGTGAGTGTAATATTTCTTTACTCTTTTTTCAGTGCATAGTAAATGACTGCTGTTACGGGCCGCTGGTGGACTGCATCAAACAGTATCCTCTCATAAAACTTGAAACCTAACATTGACCAGGAGGCGTTGACTGGATGAGCTCTACCTCACATAAGACCTCTGCTTGAGCGTGAGCGTGTCAGCTGATGTGTCTCATTTATGCTCAGGTGTTGTTAAACACGCAGTCTAACCACATCCTGAGAGGAGTCCACCGCTTCTCGGGTTCTCTATCTTTTTTATTTATGAACTTTTTCTCGACACGGTGGCTCTTCTGCACCCGTGGCCTCATGGGATAGAAAATTGATTATGAAGCGAATGAGAGCGATCTGCTCTTAAGTAAACTTCTGTAAACTTTGATATCATGCACATAAGGCGTGTTGATCAGAGTTCACATAACGTCGATGCTTCTGATATTAAAATAAACACAGTCTTCTGCTGTTGCCACAGCAACCCTGCTTACCCGTCTGTGTGTTTCCAGGGCAACAAGCACAGGTAACAAGATGGAGATTTAGAAATCTACTTGTAAAACTTCAGCACGTGGCTTCTTTCCTTTGACATTCTCATGAAAATGAAGAGCAGACATTGAATGCGAAACTGTTCTTAACCACACGTCAACAGCGCTATCGGCCTAGAGCACGAGGAGATTCTTCGGGACAAGCTCAGAGAGCGACACCTGTCGTTTTTAGGTAAGCTGAAAATGTCCCATGAACCCACACAGACCGCTGGCGTTTCACTGCACGGATGTGATGTTAAGTGACATCATCCGAGTGTTCAGACGCACCTGCGTTAGGATGACAGAAGAGGGCTGTGACCCGACAGAGGGTGTTGGGCCTGACGGGTCACAGCATCACACTTCACATTAATAGATTGGAAATGAGCGGTCCAGCAGATGTGACGGGTCGTTAATTCTAATCAAAGGTGATGTCAAAAGACAATCAGCACCGTGTGACCAATGTCAACGGACAAAGACGGACCCGTCGGGCGCACCGGCCCTCCACCCAACAGCCGCTCAGCATGACTGAACGTGAGATTTAATGGAGGAATCAGGTGTTTCGCTCGAACTCGAGGACAATGACTGAGGTCACGCGTCTACTCCCGACCTCACATTACAACAGCACTCTGCTCTGCTGTGGTATTATTCTGTCACATGTGCTTGTTTTACAGTCTTCTGATGGACAGGTATAGACGGAGTCGTCTTTGATTCCTCAGTGAAGAAACTAACTGTCTGAAGAGTCTGAGAAGTTCTAAAGCATCTCTCATTGTTTTCTCAGTCTTTATGAATAATGTGTAATGTGGTTTATACTGAGGCTGTTGTTGAAGAATTCAAACTAAAGAATATAAAGCTGTATAGACGCTTTCATCTGAACAACACAAACAAACGTTACTGCGCATGCGCTCTTTTGTGACCCCAGCTGAACTTCCGGTACACATTCACAAACAATAGAGAGCGCCTGGTGATCATTTCTGATGACAATCAAAAGACTAAACTTGAATTTCCAATATTCTGACTTTAGACTGCGATGCCAAGCTCAACCGCTAGATGTCAGTGTACCGTACGCTTCTTTAATGCCACCAAATTGTTTATTTAATACAATTATTCTACAATAAAATAATAATACAAATGAATATGAACATGAATTCAATCAAATACAGTATAAGAAACAGTTATATCATCAGACACTAGCCAAGCACAGACCGGAAGTTAACTGGGGGTCCGATGAAACGCTCTGTATGACGCATTTAAACTTGTACACACAGATGAGAATCAACTTCGTGCCAAAGGCTACGACAAGACCCCAGACATTATTCTGGAGGTGCCCATCGGTGAGTCTGTTTCAGATGAGCAGTTAGTTGTTTTTTAATGTGACCCTGGAGCACAAAACCAGTCATAGGTCGCACGGGAATATTTCTAGCAATAGCCAACACAACATTATATGGGTCAAAATGATGCCAAAGATCATTAGGATATTAAGTAAAGATTGAAGAATGAAGACATTTTGTCAATTTCCTGCCGTAAATATATCAAAACTGTATTTTTCTGATTGGATGCAGCAAAATTGCTAACAAAAATGTCCAGAAACACGCCTAGAAACATCGCTCGCTGCTGCCGCTCTTTGAAAACAAGCCTCTCAAGTTTGGTATCTATGTAAATCTTTCGTGTTCATCTCCTCTCCACAACGTGTTTACAGCGGTAAACCCATAGAGAGCGTTTAAACCATCTGTTTCTTCTGAACAACGGCCTGCCTCGGATGGCATTTCCTCAATGTTTAGATTTCTTTACACCCTCAGATTCCAGAGTTTTAAATAGTTGTATCTCGACCAAACATTGTCCTAACAAACCATACATCACTGGATAGCTTATTTATTCAGCTTTCAGATGATGTTTAAATGTCAATTTCGTCTTGTTTTCCAGGGTCACAAATGTTGCACTTCAAGGTGATTTTAGAATATCCGTTAACATGAACTGTACGTGTAACCCAACTGTACATCTCACATGTAAACACATTGTATTGTTGACTTTACAGCTGTTGAAGATCACATCGTTCACTGGATTGAAAGCAAAGCGTCATTTGGAGATGATCACAGTCATCAGACTTACCTGAACGAACAGTTCTGGAGTTACTGCAACAGGTCAGAACACAACAAACCCTGTCAGTATATGATGGGTCTAGAGATCAGTCCACTTCACTGACAACAGTACCATTCATCATCAACTCTTTCTCTGTCAGCATTTCTTCTCATGACAAGAGAATTGCTATAGGACCTCGGTCACGATATGCGGTGTTGTTACGGGACGGCATTACATTTGAGCTTTTTAGATGAAACCACAGAACATTGTCATTATAACAGTAACTGATGTTCAGAAGTGCATTATATTTATAACAGGGTGTCCGCGGGGTCTTAAAAGTATTCAGAGTTGATCGATCAATTTAGAGAAAATATGGCCCTCAAACGTATTAAAAAGTAAGTTAAGGCGGGGTGTCTGATTTCTGAATTACGCTTGTTTAGACAAAGTCAGGCCGAGTACCAAAACAACCTTGTAGCCAATCAGCAGTAAGTTGCACAGGACGGACATTAGCCGAGCGCTGACGAAAGCGACAGATGGGGGTAGGGGTGTGTCTGTTTTGGTGATTTGAACATCAACAACGGCTCAGAGAAATAAGACACCCCACCTTTAAATGCCATTTTTCAAGGTATGAAATATTGTGTATCATCTTTTCACATTTGTCCGGAGAGGTCATGTGCTAAAGTTTGCCTGAATGTAATCCTTGTGTAGGTGAATCGTGGGCGGTCCATATACAGCCGGTTGTTAAACAACATGGTAGATTAATGGGGAAATGCAAGTTTTCATGCAAATGGTTGGAGGCTAAAGAGTTGTAACCGTCGTCTCTGGGAATAAGCGTGAGGTTTTACTGCTCTGTGTGTCTGAAGGAGATTAGCGTAGCCTCGTTTCTCTTTCTAATAAACCTTGCATTGGGTTAGTCGCTCGATTCATTCTCTTGTGCTTCGTTCCCACCCTTCTGAATGATGTTAAATTAATAACAGGGTTCGTATGGCTGCTGGAAATCCTGAAAAATGATTTATTTGTAATGCGGTGTTTTCAAGGTTTTAAAAATGCATGGATTTGGGATAAAGGGCTTGAAACTGCTTGCAATTAGTATGTAACAATAGTTCACTTTTTAAATAAAATAACTGAAAAGTTCTTATTGCGTTTCTGCTCGAGCCTTGCTTGCCGTAATTTCGAGCACGTGCCGGGCGGGTACATATGAAGAGTTCAGATGCAAAACCCTCCAAAAGCAAAAACCCCCGGCAAAAATGAGTTGTTAAGTTGGGAATGTCATTTTAGGATCTTTTTTTAGCACAATATCATCACTTACTGTGATGAAGTTTTTATACTGGAAAAGCATGAAAACACACATTGAAAGGACTTGAAAAGTGCTGGAATTTGAGTTTGTGAAAGGTGTAGGAACCCTGTAATAAGGAGTTATCACAAACTAAGACTGTTACGATCAGTATATGGTAAATGTAAGTTAACGTGTCGCCAATGTAACCGGTTAAGTGGCCATGAGGTCTTAAAATGGATGGAACGAGTCTTAAAGAGTATGAAATGTAGCTCCATGATTCCTGTAGATACCCCGTATAAGATGGTCATGTGAAGGCCGGTGGGTGGGGTGGGGTCGTCTGAAGTGGTCACATGTGTTTGTGTGTTCAGATGTTGATGCGCTGCCTTGTCAGATCAACTTTGGCATGTCAAAAGAATGTCAGGCCCTTCAGAGTGCACCTTTCAGAGAGGACGCTTGTAATTTTTAATTGACATTTACATTTGACATTTGGAGCGTCTCTCTGTTGTCTCCTCTCATTCACTGGATCATCTGCTCTGGACGTCCAGCCCTTCTGTTTATACAAATCTGAGTAAAATGTTGAAAAGGTCAGCGAGTTTGCATTCTCTGCCACCGTAAGAATATTTCCCTCACATTTAATAATTAGTGCAGTGCGTCTGAATGACACCTGTGCTGATTCCATTGGCGTCTTGTGTTTCGTTTGGAACTACATGTATGCTTTCCTGTAGCTCAGCGCTTAGAGCGTGGCGCTAGCAACGCCAAGGTCGTGGGTTCCATCCCAGGGGATTGCACATACTCAGATACAATGTATAGTATCATGCAATGTCAGTCGCTCTGGATCAAATGCATAAATGTAAATGCATTCATTGAGAAGATCATGCAAAGACGTTACGTTATTGTGTCTGAATTAAAATCGCAAAACAAAATAAAAGAGAAAAAGAAATGATCCTGGCTCATATTCGGTTTATTGTTTGTAGTGCGATATATATTCTGTTGAGATTGATTTGCTCTGGTGGGATGGTTCCAGTCTACATCGAGGTCATGACTGTGTTCATTTTTTATGATGACGTTTAATTGTCGGTTCTAGTTAAATGTGAAAGAGAAGAGCAATGATCTCTGTATGTTTAGCAAAATGACAATGAAGTAATTTTCTGCCACCGGTAACATTAATCATCCAAACAATAGTGTGCACGCACGGCCAAAACACGGCGCTGATAATAAAGTCTGGTCTCTGGAGTTCTGGGTAATGACGCTTTGCCTATAAAGACGAGAAGCAGTGGAGGAGGAAGGAGTGTTCAGGCCCGCTGCCTGGATCTGATGCTAAAGACGCCGCTCACTTCACCTTCCCATCAATCTTCTCATTCTTGCGCACTCCGTGACGGATCTGCACATAATTGAGTTATCCATCTACTTGAATACAGCTTGCATTAAGAATTATTCACCTGATAGTGAATATTAAGCACATAATAAGCCTTGTGTGTGTTTTTCTTGAAGTGGGTGAGACAAAATGTGTCCGTCCCGTCCCGTCCCATCAATGGAAGAATGCGATTGTGTGAAAGAGTGCACGAGCACAAACAGAACTGACTTTGTATTGCGAGAAAACACTTTTACAGACCCGAAGGGTTTTCATACACAAAATGAGTTCATACAGTGAGCCAAAAGGCTGAACGGCTCTGATAAACTTCTCATCAATCACTTAAAGCCTTCCACTCTTCTGCAGCTCTTAAAGGGACAGTCACCTGAAAATGAAAATTCTGTCTTGATTTACTCATCCTCACGTTGTTTCAAATCTGTGTAGATTCTTTGTTTGATTGAACAGAATGAAAGATATTTGGAAGACATCATTGACTACCATAGTAGAACAACATTTAAATGGCATTCAAAGGTGTCACAGAACTGTTTGTTTTCCGACATTCTTCAAAATATCTCATTTTGTTTTCACCAAACCAATTTTTTCTACTTTGGCAGCTCTCTCGTTCAGTAGTCAGGGCACTGATCAGACTCTTTAAGCGCGGTCTCATTCTTGAAATCCTTCCAGTGATCCGATTACGTTCGTCCTCTAAAAATTCCCACAATGCAATGCAAAACTCCGGGAGCATCCCTATGAGAAATCACGTGACATTTTTAAACTCCGCTGAACTGAAATTGCACGAGCCAACTTTTGAACTTTTGAAAAGACAAGCGTTTCTTTATTTCATGTATAAACACTCATTGCTAGACAGGCAGGGAACACAAACTACTTTGCGGTTGAATTTAATATTACACCACATTTGTGCACGGATATGTAATAAAATAATGAAAGTGTTTCTCGTATGTATTTCAAGCATAAAGTCAGAGAGATGTGGGTTTTGCTGGTTGTTGAAGTATCACAACGCGCGTGCTCACACAGTCACGTCACAGGAAAATAAGCGAAGTGAGCCAGTGTCCTAACCCGTGTACACCATATACTGATTCACCACCTCGCGAGCGGCCCATGATGTCCCAGAAATGTCAGATGATAGCATTCTTCCAAATATCTTCTTTTGTGTTCGACCAAACAAAGACATTTATTCAGGTTTGAGCAAATGATGACGGGATTTTCATTTTTGCCTGAACTGTGCCTTTCAATCTCATTCTCCGTCATGTGTATTCCAACCGGCATTTTGTGATCTCTTGAGACACGCACAAACCAACAACAGTGTGATATGTGTGACAGCAATAATGTTGTGATGTGAATCTGAATGGAAACGTTCAAGAGGAGAGCACATTTGGCCGTATGAATGAATGAATATTTGCTTCCTGTGGCTCAGTGGTTAGAGGTCATGGGCTCCATCCCAGGCATTGCACATCCTTGGATACAAATGTGTCGTATAATGCAGTGTCAGTCGCTTTGGATAAACGTACATGTAACTGAAGACAGTCGAGATGGCAGCCGTCGCTGTTGAATTGATCCTTTAGAGATGCTCATCTTAGTCTGTTTTAACATGACGCTCGCAGAGGTTTCTCCACAAGCAAGTTGTGTGTTTGTGTGAGACGTGACGTGTTTGTGTGTGCTGCTGGTTTGTCAGAGCTTCTAATAGAGGCTTGTAAAGGTTAGCTCTGATCAAACGCTGTCAGGACTTGACAAAGATGATTTATGGCCAAATAATACAGCAGTATGGCTCATTTCCCCCGCGGTCACACAGGGTTAATACTCTCACTATTCTCGTGCTCTATATCTGTATTCTGTGGCCTGACCACTTGGAATTTTGTATCGTTTTGGTTGTTTATCGGTTTTGTTGGTCATGTTTTCATGTCGTGTATTTATAGTTTCTAGCTTATTGTCATATTTTACATTTTCGACTGGGTGTTATTTGTAAAGAGCACGCGAGCCATTAGTTATATGTTCATCACTGTTCATGTATTATTTCAAAAAGATTTGCTGAATTTTGAAGATGGAATAGATATCCATGTCAGCCATCATCATATATCCTGTAAAACTGCTTTAATGCAGAACATCATTCAGGAAAGAACTGGCGTCATTATTAATATCTGACTCAGGTAAACATAGATTTGTACTGC
Source organism: Triplophysa rosa (assembly GCF_024868665.1). Lineage (NCBI taxonomy): Eukaryota > Metazoa > Chordata > Actinopteri > Cypriniformes > Nemacheilidae > Triplophysa > Triplophysa rosa. The sequence continues at coordinate 870,992 of NC_079899.1, read as the reverse complement.
GCTCTTCAATCATAAATGTTGTTGACTAATAAACCGCACGCGTGTCCTGTGATATGAAATAGCAAAAGTGTAGAAAAAACTAAGAATGAAGATAAATCTCTCTATATAATATTAGTAATGCTTATAATTATATACGTGTTAGTAACAGTTTTTTTCTACGTTTTTGCTGTCACACCATTGGACACATTGTTTATTTGTCAACTACCCATATACAGCCGTGATTAAATAAAGAGGAAATAAGAGACCATTTTATAGTTCTTTTCTGAATTGACTATTTATAGGCATGTGTTTAGGTAAATGATCGTTTTTGTTATTATTCTGGGATCTACTAACAATCAACAACATATATTGTTTCTATTTGCATTTATTTTCAGAAAATGAAAACGGGAGAAATAGGTGAAAATAACAGAAAAGATTGTGTGTATTTTTGCAGACCTTCACATTCACTTTTAAGCAACACAACAGTCATATTTCTTCATGTATTTAGAAAATGATTGTTTAATGTGATAGCCTGGATTTTTGTCTCAGTTCTCATGTGTCTTGTCGTGCTGTCAGTCCTTCACGTTGCTGTTGGTTGACTTTATGTCACTCCTGGGCTTTGATTTTGTTGAAATTCAACAGACACTGGACTGGAATGACCACAATACATCTAGAAAAGATGATGAAAGGAACATTTGGAATGATTTCCACAGCTGTATCTTTATGAAGAATTTCAATGTGTGATGTTGAGAATATTTTGGGATGTTGCAGTCTTTCTTTTGTTGTTTGAGTTTGTAGAATTCCGTCTCTTATTGTCGCGTGGCACATCTGGGCTCATCGGTTTATTCGGGGGCTTGTCCGGAACGTGAACCTTGGACTCCTCACACCCACAACAAGAATCACCCTTTAGTCTTTCATGCTTTATAAACATTGGATTGTAATCATTTAGGAATCATGACTTGATCAAAAGCATCCTGGACTTGAATGATTTTAAGAGCCATTCTTTGTCATTTCACAGTTCTTGCGTATCTTTTTTTGGTACAGATGTGCTGAATCTCTCCTGTTTCTTTTTCATTGTCTGAGTCACAGCACTGCTCTACATCATCGGGGTGGTAATATTATCGGATGTTTGTCTAGTAAACGCACGCATGCGCACACACACACACACACACTTTTTTAGGGAGTTTTGAGACTTTGCTCTTAGTTCTTCCTCAGTTATAGGTTCAATATCAAGAACGCTTCTTTCAGAATCTGTAGTTGTGTCCGTTTAATCGTGAAGAGCTCTCTAGGAACAGGGTTGACATGAGATGACGTCAAAAATCTTTTGGGGATTTGTGGTCCTTGGCATCTGACATTTAACACCGTGACACACCCAAGTGCAACGACAGACGTCTGGCACGCGTCTCTGAACGCTAATACCACATGACAAGGTGCTTTCATGCTTTAAGGATTTCAATGCATATTTAGGGGCATTGTTTAATGTGTAATCCTCACACTTCAGGTCCCCGTCAGCTGCGGGATTTAACTGCCACTAAGCCTCCATTTCATCTATTTATTTTCAACGTTCGCTTCCGACGCGTAAAACAAATTTGTCATATTATGTTGAGGTTAAGGATGATTTTGACACCGAGACTTGCAGCTTGGAAGTTTTAAACGCAGGTTCTGTTTTTATTTTGAAAGTCAACGTGTGACACATGAAGGTTTCTGGAAGATCTAAGGTCAATTCTTCTTTTCGAAGCTTTCAGTTTGCGTGTATAGATTGTCGTCTGACAAACATTTTGAAATAGTAATGTTATTGTAATGAAAGCAGCTTCCCTGCTTCTTATTATTCTTGAGAAGTACTGATACACGCTCATAATCTTAAGAAAACAATGGTACATGTGTGTGATGAAGTCCAGACTCATGTTACAGTAATGTGATCGTGTGTTGTGACGTGACTGAATCTCATTCTAATTCAATCCTGATCTCTTCGCGTGTTCATTTGATGGTTTTGTGTTAAAGACTAGAGATGCTCTTCTCTATTGAAATCCATCACGTCAGAGTTTTGTATGTTAGATCCGATCTAAACGGTAACAAAATTCACTTTACACTCTTTTGCTTTCCTGCATGAGAACGTTACCAGTAGAAGTAATGAATCATACGCTGTAAAAAATCCTTTAAAAAGCTGTCGTTTTCTGTCAGCTGGAGCGACAAAATATACTGTAAAATAACAGCTTTTCCTGTAAAATTGCAGGATATAAGGATATATAATCCCCTTTTTTTATCTCATTCTATGGCTTTCCACCGTATTTCAAAAATGAAACTGTAAACCATCCTGTTAAAAAACCTGAACATTTACAGCTGCTGCGGCGCCAGAAATGCACTGTAAAAGAACATCGTTTCCATTTGGTTTTGTTTTCTTGTAAATGTACAGTATTTTTGACCATATTTCAATGTAAATGTAGTTTATTATATGTGGCAAATCTGTAAAAAATAACAGAAAAAATCTGTCCAATGAAGTCTTTTTAGTTCACGGCTGTGATTGAACTACAATCTACAAACTTACGAGGATTTCGATTAGAAGAATAAGGATGCGACCTTTGACCTCGGGCCGATGTGACCGCACGTGTGAAGACAAGAAGTGGTTGTGTGTGAAGCTCTTCTCTGATGAAAACACTGGTTTCTCTTTAATCTTCTGCATCAGACCATCACTTCCAGCTGCTCGTCTCTGTGTGTCTGATGTCAGCACATGTTCATGCCCGGGGAATCAAACTTCTTCAAGGGTCTGTGTGTTTTTGGTTTCATAGATCTGCCCAGGATGCGTTTATATTGACGTTAGCACAATTCTACTTTCCTATTAGTACTTTTGTGTCATGTCAGTACAGCCTTGACTAAATAGGGTCCTGTCTTCTCATGAATGTGAGATGGCCCGCGATCACGTGACCACATGATTAGGCACATGTGAGTGATGGTGGAGTAGTGCTAGTACTGTCTTGTTTGACTTCCTGACGAGTTTCAACACTGTTTCTCAACCGGTAATGTTGAGTTGAGGGCGGGGCTTGTTTGCTTGAGTCATAAATCAGCATCTTGCACTTTAGTTTCCTTTTGCTTGCTTACGTTCTTTCTTTTCTTTTTTTGTCCCGACTTCATGATTGTCTGACGTCTTTACTGTCCTGAGCGTCATGATGGAGGCTGGCAGTGGCCTTCGTGGTTTCATTCTGTGTACCCCGGCTGGAAATGTTTCTGGATTTCTAATGTCATGATGAGCTCAATCCAGCTGCAGACATCAGATCCACAGATATAACAGAAACTGTCCCAACACACAAACACAAAATGCTCAATCCTCTGCGTTTAGTCTTTCCCCTCGTACACGCAATGCAAGCAACGGTCAGGAATGTTTTTGGTTGCTGATATATTGCCAACCATTTCAAATGGCACTTTGAATACGAAAGCAACCCCATTTTAATCAAGACAGAGCGAGTCACAGAATCTTCATGTTTTTTGAGATGAAACTCCGTCATGACCCCGTCCTAAAAAGGAAGCGAGGGACGTGATGAAGTGCTGCGAGGTCTGAACATGTTAAACGCTGTAATCCTCCCAAAGCTCTCATTCTTTCTTTTCCTGTCGGCCCTCCTCTCAACTCCAACCTCCAACCCTTCCCTCCATGCATCACGTCAGTGAAAGCCGCCCGTCCCACTCCTCCATAGAGTTCTGCCCACCGCCGCCACGGCTCGTAACCACGGTTTCAGTGCCACGGCGGGTCGGGAGGATGGATATGACGCATTGTAAATAGTGTTTGACAGTCTTCAGTTATTCCGGCCACTTCCTCATCGTCCAGATAAGAGCGGCTGATTGAACACAACATTCTTATCACCTTCATTGATTCAGAGCACAGGTCATTGTGCTCTAAAGTCATCCATCACACAGAGTTTGATTTCTGCTCATGTCTGTCTCCAGTGTGTCTACATGTGAACGGGGCGGTCCGGCGGGCGGACGGACGGGCGAGGTGGAGTTCACATAGTTTCTCAGTTTTCCTCTTGCCACTTGAACTGACACATGATGTGTTGACCGCTTCTGAGAAATACCTTCATAAATGTGAAGTGGGCAGACAATAAAATCCTCAGTCTGACAAAACCTCTTTTATGCATGACTGCTAATGAGTGACAAAGTGTGACAGAGAACAAGCCTAACACAGGGTCTACACCGGACGCGACAAGAGAATAGAACGCATTAGAACCCATTATCATTTGACATTTTGTCCACACTGGCACAGTGTCAAGATGCATGTAACAATGGTTTAAAAGTATTCTGTTGATTTGTTTAAAGTTTGGAGGAAATAAAATGATCAAATGGTCTTTGTTACATAGTAGACTTCATCAGAAAACAGATTGAAATGTGTGAGTCAGTCTCTCTCCGATGTGAATTCAGTGCTCATGCAGTGTAATGACCCGAAGACATACGTCACACTTCAGGACTGTTCTTACGTCAACTCTGGGATTAAACTGAAGTTGAAATGCTTCTTTTTCTGGCATCTTGTTTTGCACGGCTGCGGGGATGACAGAATTAGCAGAGGTGATCTCACGGCGACTGCAGTAATTACATGTCAAGTCATAATCATATCTGTGTCAGGTAGACGCTAGTCGAGAATTTCCAGGATAAACAGGAGGTCCGCTTAAGACGCATTTTTATGGTTCTCTCCTCGCATTAAGCGTCTGGGAGACACGTCCGATCTCATTACACAAATTTGGATATGCTAAATTAGGTTGAGGGTTTAAGAGCCAGCGTGTCTCACGTGTTCACGGCAGATGTAGGTCTCTAACTGGTGGAAGTTGTCTGAGTTTTATCCCTTCGGAAAATAATGTGGTTTTGCATTGCAAATATTTGCTGCTTGTGTTTCCTGGTGCGAAGCGCCTTTGAAGCCTGGCGCTTCCATCACAGGCGATGACAGCACGAGATCACGCGCGTATTAAAACCACAGAAACGGAATAGCATGCAAATGTTTTCGTTTAACGGCGGTGGAGGATGCTTACATATAAAGCACATAAATCAAGAGCACTTACTGTCGATGGGCTAATGAACGCAGGGCAAGTGCTCTTCAGACTGGAGTAGTTTTCTATGAAGGGCTCTTCATTCATTGACCTCCTTCTTTTTCTTATTATTTTACACCCAGACGCCACTCGACTCTTTTCAGAGCCTGAACAAATAACGCTGTGGATTCTTTCGCTCCGCCGTGAAGGAAAGACCCCGCGAGCAGCTGTATCGCTGCGCTCAATGACTTGAGACCTGTCACCGGTCTTTAGAAACCTAAAGAATATATAAGACAATTAAGATTTGGCATTGCGGCGAGAAGCCCTCGCTCCCGGAACCCTGTAATTTCATCTGGTTTTTATTCTTCCCCTCTTCTTCTCCTCCTCCCAACAGCAATTAATCTCATTTTTAGTACAATTTCCAGCCCATTCCTGGAGTCAGCGGCAGTGGTGTGTTTTGTTCTTATTTGGCCCGGTTCCTGTGCATAGTCATTAAAGGCCCAATTAATGTCACGCCGGAGCTGAAGAGTGCTCATTTTTATTGGGGAGCTGACAGTTGCCACCACGAGTGGCGCAGTGTAATATGCATTAATTGCCCCGTAACACTGGTAATTACCAGTTCTTCAAGCCTCTCAGTAAACTGTCATGCCCAGACAAGACTGCTTTGAAATAGATTACTCATTAGGGAGAGCTGCCCGCTTTCCAAAGGGGCTTGCTGTGTTGGCACAAAAAAAAGACAGAAAACGATTCGGCTACTAAACAAATACTTGCCAAGAGCAATTTCCTATGACAACTTCCCGGCGAAAGCCGCGTCCCCGTGCGACGGTGTGAAGTGCAGACCCTGACGCTCGTCGGACACGTACTGTTGTTTAAATACACAGAAACACAATCAAAACGTCGGCCAGTTTCTCGGCGAAGGTCACGTGAAGGTATTTTACAAGGCAGTGTCTTAAATGTAATCTTCGCGGGCCACGCTCCGGGCTTTTGCGGGATGTGAATGATTAACTGGAACACGTGTAATGAAGGTGTGGATGTTGACTTTGGTTTTCGATAAGGAGGGAGACGCCAAACCAAACACCGGCTTCAGGCATACATCCGTTCCGACCCCTCCTTTAATTCTGCATCGTCCACACCTGAAGCCGCATGAATGTAGCGAGGCACGTGCACCTGCTGCAGGCAATCTGCCGGCCGTCCCTTCGAATGAGTTTTGTCAAAGCCGGTCACACGCTCAGCCCGAGATGCTCTAATGAAAGGAGATGGTACAATTTCACGAGCTGCGAGTAGAAGAGAGCACGGTCCGGCCAGACCCTGAAACTCCCTCACTGATGAACCTATTATGCCTTTCATTAACACGCTTCCACATCTGCGCTCGTCTGCGTGTGTTTGTGTTGCTCTTGCACTTATCAAATTGTTTATGACAGAACTAATTGGGCTAATTGGAGACATTAAGATTACCTGTCAGCGGCGGGCACCCAAACGGCACGTCCGGCTGACAGCCGGTGACGAGCGGCTCATCAGCCGGGATGGCGTTTCTCCAAACCATCATAGGGAGCGCGGGGGCCGTCCTAATTTGATGTGGACAGGCTTCACGGGGCAGAGCGAGCGGCTAAATGGAGCGCCCGTGGGGGGAGCGCCTCCGCTCCGGACCGCACTAATGGAGTCCCCTTTGGCGTCTTGACAGAGAGATGAGGCAATTTAAGACGAAAAGTGAAAAGGGCTCCAGCCTTGATTTTTGCCCCAAGTGTTTTAGGGACATCAGGGCAGAATGAATGTCTGGAGGCGGCACCATTAACACAAGACCAAAGTGCAGATGAATCTCCGTGTGTCCTCATGTACGCCTCACCAGACACCGTTTCCACGGTTACGTGCGCACTTAAACATGCTTCAAGCTGAACAGTGTTGTAGTATTTCCCAGTTTCATGTGGAGAGTCAACTCTGTTTGTTTGAGTGACCCGATCAGACCAATGCTGCCATGTCACCAGTGGCGAGGCCTTACTATAGCTTGCTAAAACTCATCAAACATTTCCGTTCACCTAAAACAAATGAAATATCTGCCTGAAATGTTGCCTGAGCAATAAAATAAAACATTTAAAAAATAAATCAACAAAAAACTAAAAGTGAAATAATTACAGTAAAAATGACAAAAGCACATAGCACAATTGCTAAAAATGAAACGTGAAAGTAAAGTATGAATAAAAGCAGAATAGAACTAAAAATGAAACTATAATAACTTAAAGAAGTGAAGTAAAGTGAAGTGTAGTGTTGGACTGGTGTTTGTCAATGTGTTTTTTGAAGAATCTTCACGCTGCTCTTTTCTTTACGACTACTGTTCAGACTGATCACATGTTCTCCAATAATGCTCCACAAAGAAAAGAAAACACTGGAAATTAGTGACGTTTAATGGTCATCTGACAACATTCAGGAAAAAGTACAGTGAAAAAAAGAACTTGTAGAATTGACTTAATAAAATCCTCGTAAGAAGTATAATGTGCTGCTATAATTCAAGTACAACGTACTTAACAGAATAAAGTAAATCCTACTCATTAAATACATTTAGTCTTTGTTCAAATATTAAGTAAATATGACTTAAAGTAAACAAAAAAATGATGTTGAACTAATACTCACATATTGAAATATACTATTTATGTACAACATAGCTGGTGAAGTGAGAAGAGACTGGTGGTGTCTTAATAAGTGAAATAACACACTTCATGACTCATACCGTGCCTCCCTGTATACAAGCACCGCCCTTCTGAACAACGGTGGCAACTTCACAAACCCAAACTTAAAAATAATACCAAAACCCTCCTAAATCTCAAAGATAGATCAACTCAAAACACGAACAAGTCTTTCTTTTCACTGAGAAACACTTGAAATGACAGTTCATCTGGAAAATTAATCTCCTAATGCAGTCAGATTCAAAGCATGCTGGGAACTACAGATAAACTGCCAAGGTAGTTATGTCTACAAAACTTATTTATGTAGTCTCGACACAAAATAAGTAAGTCAACTGAATGTGACCAATTTAAATGGGTTTAACACAATAAAATTGAGTTGGATTTACTTGTTCAATTAGAATTACTCAAACAGAATAATTAAAATCTTAACTCAAAATTCTATTAAGTATATTTGAATTATTTCTTTTCATAAAATCTGCTAAGGCACATAATCTTTTTTTCAGTGTATGTTTAGCTACTTCACGTGGTAGAACAAATGCTGTTATACTGCCAATACCAGTGAGTTCTGTCGCTTATATTGAAATAAAACCATACATAATAGTTCTAGTTTATTATGTGAGCAGAGGATCTGTACAGCCAGCAGATGTTGAAACGTAGAACAGCACAATGACAAGAGAAGCTGTGTGTTTTTTTAGTATAGCTACAAAGCGTATCTTGAGTATTGGGTGTTTTTAATAGATTTTTTATCAGTTTATCCTTTTTTATTACACAAAGAAACCCTGACTTTTGACATGGAGTAGTTTATTTTGAGATCTGAAGAATTTTTGCATGGCTGTGTATTGAGACCTTCCCTTTTTTCTCTTATGAAAGATTGCAAAGGTGTTATTTATAGATGTATAAAAAACAACAAGCCCCCCCGCATGTGTTCCTGAAGCTCTGAAAGGTCATGGCTGTCATCTTTCGAGATCCTTCTGTTTGTTGCCTTTTGAAAACAGGGTTAAACTGTCGGCCTGACGAAACCTTCAGCCCACCAGCGAGTGACAGTCAGTGCAGATGGCCTGAGGGACGCTGCTCGACCTCTTCATGTCCACGTCCCGTGTTTGGAGTATTTCATCCGCCGGTTAATTGGTTTAGCTGCGCTCTCGGTCCGGCAGGCTTTAAGAGCCCTGCACTGGACTCTTCACCCACTTCAGATCTGTTTGCTTTGCAAATTTTCTAAAATGACGGTGAAATCTGATTTGCTCTGCAGCTCGTTAGAGAAAATATTGTGGTTAACTTTGGAGATGTGGAGTAAACTCTGGTGCTGTTTATTGTTTTGACATTCATTTATGTCCTGACCAACAGTTTATCTGTCAAGTAATACATTGCCACAGTGTTATGAAGAGTGGTTTGTGCTCTTTCATCCTAAGGGATTGTTGTTTTCACATTACAGCCACGAGAGTTTGCACTTTTAACTGGCAAAAAGAAATGAATGCGTAAATATAAAAATAGGCATTCCTAAGATCTTTCTAACATCAAAGTCAGCGAATATATATGAAAATAATACATGCTGCTTCATATAGAAGTTTTTTCATCTCAAAGCGTCACACCACCAGCACTGTGCTCCACTCATCAAACATGTTTAATTTTACAACAAAAATCTGACTTTGGATTTGGAAAACATTGTTCCTCGTGGCTTCTTCACAGCACACGGAATGTTAAGTGATGAGTGATTCTTTTTTTTATCCGCACCCGTCTCCTATTTCTGTCTGTGGGTGTGTTATCACTGAAGTACATTCTGGAGTGACGGAAACGTTCAGACGGTGCTGACATGTCGACTTAGAAGAGCCAGGCCTGATTCGCATCCATTCACGAGCTCCGTTGCTTTCACCTTCAAGACGGAGTCTAGAAAATAAACAACTCCACGTCAGTAGACATTTAACTGCTCTCCATCCCAGCGGTCTGTTGGAGTCGGGCTTGTTTATGCTCACCCGAGACCCTGGATGCTCCAGCACAAAGGCGCCGGGGTCGAGCCGGGCAGACGGCGGTCGGGTTACACACCAAACTGTTGTTGATTACAGGCCGAGCTGCAGAGGACTCCACACAAATTGGAAACACATTAGAGGGCCGGGTTAAGAGCGGGATTAGACGCAGCTCCAGCGCAGCCGACACAAAATGGAGGCCATTGGAGGGGATTTGTTTTGATCCCCGGAGAGAGGGTGCTAATTATTCACTTGGGCTTCTGGGAGTTCACAATAACAGGTTACAGGAGCTTAGACCCCCGTGAGCAGACCGCCTCCAACACTTGCACCAAATACAGCGCCTATTGGTCTTTATGACACACAACTCATCTGTAAATGAATAGCGGCTCCACGGCCTGTTGAGTTCTCTTCATTCCTCCCGCTAATAGATTTCGCTTGTTTGTTTGCTACGTGCTTGTTGATATGAATGGATTTCCGGTGTTTTGTAACGGCTCTTAGTTTTATTTCGCCTCATTGATTCACGCCGCTAATGAATTCACGGGAAGGCCTAATGAAAGCTTTCGGCCATTTATGTGATGGAAAGCAGCTGAGATGGGCGCGCTCCAGGTCACCTGACACTCCGTCTGAAGCGGCAGTCCGGAGGTCCTGTGAGGTGTGGAGTCTTTCAGCCCGTGCATCCCGACCCGTGTCGGACAATAACTCCCAATCATCCGTCCCACAAAACCTTTCACCAACACACCTGCATCATAACGCAGAATCAAAGGTGGAACGTGTTCCATTAAGGACAATGAAGGCCATTTTGGCAGCGGAATGGGTTTGGTGGTTGCAGTCACTTGGAAAAGAAGTGATTTTTGGTGACATTCATCGGCCCACTTGTCCGTTTCTCCACGCTGTCATGGAGGAGGAAATGATGTGGCTAAATCTGGAGGTGTCATCTCTGTAGTCATTATCATAGACGGGTCTCACCTCACCGATAGCCTGGCCATCATTAATCCATAAGCAGGAGATAATGAGCGCCCAACAGATTCCTGCAATTACGGCCACACGCCGGATGTGAGCAGAGCTCTTTACCCGCACGCATTAATGAGAGATCCACACGCTCACGGATGTTTCCACATTTAATCCTGACTCGACATTCCACTTCCTCTGAGCGTCAGGCTAGAAATAGTCTCGAGAAGGCCGCCTCGCGTCCGGACAGAACCCTCAACAACAACGGGCGTAAAAACCTCGTGTAGAGTTATACCTGAAGGAAGATTGCTTTGTCTTTAGTGACGTCATCACACTTATCTCCGGCCAACAGGTGATTCAATCATAACAGCACGTGAGGTTAAACACTTCTGCAGGAATGAAAACACTGGGCATGGGATATTTCTGGAGAAGGACGTTGTTGTTTATTTCTGATGTCCCATCTGCGCTCTTTAAACATCCTGTTTGTCTGAAGGGTTTTTTATGACTGTGGTTCTGCGTGCCCCAGGGCTGGGCCGGTAAAATATGCGAGACGCAACTTCCGTGCTGATATCGGCTCGCTCGCAGCCTTGAGTCGCCCCCGCCCCCTCTGACCCGCTTCAAGCCCTACAAATAAACACCAATTAATCACCCGCCGAGAGACAGACCTGACCCCAACTGTGACAGCGCTCCTCTGTGAACATCCACACGTGTATTTATACACCGTGTCTTCTCCTGCTTGAGTTTTGGGTTTTCTTTGTGCAGAAGCATTCATGACATCAACCACAAACTCTGACCTGTGTGATGAGATGTTGGGCAGAACTTCTAGACAATACATTCATATATAAAAATAGTGTTCTGTAACTAGCTGAAATCTCATTGGTAGTCATGTGATCAGAAGAACTAATGCCATTGGCCCTCAACGAATATGAGGCGTAATCATTCAAGTACCATCAGTGTAGTGAAGAAAATCTATGTTTTATGTAGCGATGCACCGATACATCGGCCAATAATCGGTATGGGTCGATAAAAGCAATCGGATATCGGCCGATAGTTTAAAACAGCCGATATATCCTGTCAGTCAAATAAGCATAATGTTCAATATTAATAGTCATTATATGAATAAATAACATTCGTCGACAGATATGGGTGCTGATATTTAGTATTGGTGCATCTCTCAATTTATGTGAAGAACTGATTTTGACTAAAGACTACTAATGTAAATGTCATTTCTCTTGAACTTGATCCGATTGAGCATCAGTGTCAGCCCGTTTCATTTCACGTTAGACGCATATCTCGGGTTGAGATGGTGTGCTGATGTAAATCTGCATGTTCTTTGACTGTGGAAGAGTTGAGGACGAGGAAAAAGAGACGAGAGAACGTTCAGAGGTTTCTGTAAATGAAGGGAATATGTTTATGCTAATGCGCGAGAGTAGCGTCAAGCAGAGAACGTTGGCGTGGTGGTGTTTGGATGTGGGATGATGTATAAAGGTGCTCGCTGACAGGAGCTGAAGCGGAGGCCTGTAATTACTGATTCAATTACTCTGCCATTATGTGCGCGCATTGACGGGGAGGAGGCCGCTCGCTCTTGCCGCACCTCCTTTTGCCGTTTTCTCCTTAAGTGCAGCTCTCTCATTAAAATGCCTTTTTAACCAGCGTGACACCTGCTTGAAAATCAAATGCGGGCCGCTCGTTACGCAGCTAATGGCAGCGTGTGTGCCAGCGCCGCTCTCAGCGGCAGCCGCCCGAGCCAAATTAGCTACATTTCACAAACAATTTCACCGACTCGTTACGCAGTTAGATGTTTATTGGAAGATCACCGACTTCCCCCGAGCGATACTTGTGCCACATTTAGGTGGCAGAGCAGTGGCCCACATAATAGAGCTCAATTATAACCGGAGCCCTGTGTCCGTTTGGCTGCTTATTTATGAAAGCTTTGTGTTGAAGTCTTCTCTGTTTCAAGACCTTTCTTCCCTCGCCCACGTTCTGCTTTACACTTCACCACAACATCACCTAGTCTTTAATGATTGAAGAACACGGCCGGGCTAGCTTCACCTCTCTCTTGGCTTCGAGAATGTCCATGTTTAGGTTTGATGTCCATATGAGTAAATCAGTGGGTAGCTTCACATGTCTGGAATCAAGTACCTAAAAAGACTTCAGGTGTCATGATGCAGAGTCAGGTGAAGACTGAAGGAGTGAGAGAGTGCTGATGATGATGATGAAGGGTATTAAAGGGGTCATATGACACGGCTGAAAGGAATATTATGGTTTGTTTTAGATGTAATTTTTTTAGATTTTTTAGATTTTAGATTCAATTTATTGTCATTGCACATGTACAAGGCAACGAAATGTGACCTCTGCATTTAACCCATCCAGAGAGTAGTGAACACGTACCCCCGGAGCAGTGGGCAGCTATCACTGCAGCGCCCGGGGAGCAAGTAGGGGTAAGGTGCCTTGCTCAAGGGCACCTCAGTTGTTACCCGCCGGCCCTGGGAATCGAACCGGCAACCTTCTGGTCATGAGTCTGACTCTCTAACCATTAGGCCACAACTGCCCCGTTGTGTAATGTAATGTGTATATACAGGATTTAAGGTTGATAAACGCTGTATTTTCCACACACCGTGCATGTTTGTATCTCCTCTTTGCTCCGCCTCTCTGAAACACACAGATTTTAAACAAAGCTCATGGCTCTGAAAAGCGAGGTGTGCTGTGATTGGCCAGTTCACCAGTGCGTAGTGATTGGTGGAATACTGCAAGCGTGTGAGGGAAATGTAACGCCTCTGACCATATTTGGAACATCAGGTTCCTCTTCAGTTGTACTGACAGGTACGCCCACCTTACTTGAGTCTACATTTGGGCGGTCTTAGTCAAATCAGACCACCAACTGATGTAGATTTGTGGGGGTGTGGCTACACGAGGTGTTTCAGACAGGTCTGGGTGAGCATTCGCTTTTACATAGAATGACTCTTTTGTTCCCACACTTTCATTTCTGTAATTTTACACGTCTAATGTCATCTTTACAGAGGCGAGTTAAGGCATCTCTGTGGCGGATTAAATTTCTGTGTAAAGACGCAATGCCGCAGGAAAGCCGATCTAAAGTATGCCGCCTCTGACCCTCCTCAGACCCTAGTATCAAAGCGACTCTGATGCGGCTCAGGTTTAGTGTAAGTGAAGGCGCATTAAAGCCGCTCTAAACTACGTCATTGTCATGTCAGCAGAAAGTGAGAGAGTGAAGATGAAGCCAAAAACACACAGCCACATTTGTTTTAGGCTAATAACAACAACACAGGTTTTTTAAATAATTCAAACAAATTTTTCCTTTCATTTCTTCATAAAATGATTTAATGAGGAAATATGTTTGGAGTATTTTTGTTTACTCAGGCAGGCTGTGGCACAGTTTGAATGCAGGATGTACATTTTGAGACCGTTTTCAACCATTAAAATAGTTTAGATTAGTTTTTAATGGCAAATTACATTTATTTCGTTTCGTTTCTTTTTAAAGTTAATTTAGAAAAATGTTTGGAGTATGATTGTTTGTGACTCAGGCCCGGCATGCAGATTTTGTTATTTGAACTCATGACATTGTTTAAATTCCTCCTTAAGCTCCTCTCCTTCGTGGAAAAAAACTTCCGGTACGTGTGGACACGATCACATGCAGACATGTTTTACTGTGCGTCTCAAACTGCTTCAAATGTTAGGCTTGTCGGACATGATGCAGTGTCGCAGAGTGATTTGAAAAGCTCTCGTGTTACTTAAGCAGATGGGTCTCCGCAACACACGCATGAAGTCGAACACTTAATAAATCACAAACGTTGTGATGAGAGAGTGTGTGCTTTTCTTACCGTTTACCTCAAAACACTCGCATCCTAATAATGTAAGTGTGCTTCGGGCCAGATCGTAAAGTGAGGACAGTAGCGCTTGTGCACAGATGCCCGGCCCGGAGCGTAAATGATTTGGGTCTTGTCAGGCTAGGATTGAAATGCAGGATTTTGTCGTTATATTTCCAGACGCATCTCATTGAGGACAGTATTTCATACACGAAAACGATCTGCTAACATTTGCTGTAACATCGGAACTGTTAATTTACCTGGTCGACAGTGACTTTGTGGCTCTTTAAAACAACTTTTGGAGTCTTTCAATATGCGGTGAGGTGCCCGAGAGTGTTTGTTAGCTAGGAACATCATTTAAAATGTTGCATTTATAGCCTATTATTGCTTTTATCCTAAAGTATGCATTGTTATTATTAGTGTCAGTATATATATATATATTGAGTTTATATTGTTTAATTTAAGATATTATTTCATCAGCATATTGTTAGAACTGTGCTTTTGTGGTTATGTTCAGCATTATTTCGCATTATTTTAATTCCTGTGTAAATGCATTTATGCCGCTTTAGAGCTGCATTAACGCTCTGTGTAAATACTCATTTTCGTGGTTTTAAGCCGATGCAGATTCGGTTTCTGTGCCGCCTTTGCTTTGTAAAGACGACATAAGACATGCATGGGCAACTTATAACACACCAAAGACACAGAAAAACACGCCATATGACCCCTTTAAATGAAACCCCATCAAACATCAGTTACAGCTCAAACATCTTGTGTGTGACTGTATAAATCTGTACTGGTCAGTGAGGTGGTTTATTAGACGACGGCTCTAGGCGTGTTTTTCTAGACGTGTCGGTGCTGCATCAAGATGAAAATATTTCAACTTTTCAGAAAGCCGCACACGCACCGCATGAGAAAGCAGTGCGGCGCTCGGTTTTAGATGCGAAATGTGAATCGCTCCTAAAGGGACAGCTCACCCTAAAATTGACATTCTCTCATCATTTCTGTGATTAACAACATTCTTCAAAATATCTTCTTTTGCGTTCTGATGAAGAATGAAAATACTAATTAGGACCCTAAAGTCCTAAAAATTTGAATATTTTTGAACAAAATCTGTAAGATGTGATGTCAAAAAATGTTGAATTTCACATTATACAACACTTTATAGTACAGTATATTAAATAAAGTATTTTTGTTTTTTCTATTTGCGTTGTTTTCAGAAATTCCCTTTTACTATTGACAAAAGATGAACAGAGTAAAACGAGAGCAGTATGGGTCACAGTGAAAGAGTAAAGTCTAACAGAAACTCTTATATATTGACATGTGACACAAAGCGACATGATTCCATTCATTTATAATGCAGAGCCGGCGACAGGAAGTGGGCGACATGACCAAGTTGAGAAGTGCTCAACTTTATGCAAATGATGAGCGACTACCAATGGGAGTAAAGCAGCGGAGCTCACGTCATCTGTCTCTCATCTGTTTATAAATGTTGCCAGAGCAACCAACGCTAGAAACGCCTTCTGACCACCTCACAGCGAGAGACCGGCGGTCTGACCGCAGAACCTCTGATTGCTTTACACTGAAACATGATGTTGTGTTTGTATTTGACGGACAAAAGTCACAGAAGTGTTAAGTTATTTACAGAGTTCAAAGAAGAAGAAGAAGAAGTGCTGGAGTCCATCAGAGACGACCTCACGACATCAACATGATGTCAGGATTCTTCACTTGTTTGGTTTTCACTGTTGTGTCATCTCATTCTGTGCTGATCTTCGTCTTTGTCTTGATAAGACTCCATTCACCTCTGATGGATAACAAAACTCATTACATCATGTTCTGATACATTTGCTCATTTGTTACACTTTGACCTTTGATTTCACACGATTTATTCTTTGTGTCAGCGATGCAAATGAAGCCACAACATGAGAGACAGTTTGTGTCAAGTGTTACATATTGAGATCATGTTTACACATCTAAAGCGTTGTTGAAGCATGAAGACACTGATGTTGTGTGTGTGCGCAGGTTTGGTCCGGGTCTGGTCATCTACTGGTACGGCTTCATATCAGAACTGGACTGTCAGCGAGACCGAGGGATTGTGCTGAAAGACTGCTTTCCATCTGACATCACACCCCTGTGCCAGCGCTTCACTTCACCCTGACGCCCGCTGAGGCTGATGGGAAACGTTCACAGGGCCGTCGTGAGCTCTGGATGACGCTGGAGATGTGAATCCGGAAGCAATTTAGATTTCCTGCAGCGGCAAACATGTGCTGTGACCTCCTGCTGAACTCCTGAGGGTCACAATAAGACCCCTGTCCCCCCCAAACCCTGCACCATCTCGTGTCTGTCATATTCCTGCTTCATTCTTCTTCATCGTGTGTTTGAGAAGTGCATTAAAGTTCAAGTTTGTCTCGTGTGTGGGGTTTTGTTTTGGGCGTAGAAGTTATTTTCAGTTTTTCTCCAGTCGAGCCCCTAACAGGCCAAACGTCATGTTCAGATTGAGTTGAAGAGTGTTGTGTATGACGCTGAGGGTCTGCTGTTCCATCCACTGAAGTGAGCTCTAACCCTACAAACAGACCTTGATTCAGGCAGGAGGATCTCAGGGCAAGTAGGGGGTCACCGGGCGTCCGAGGTTTCCTCTGTTAGACCCCCCACACCTCACCCGGGAACACCCCAAACCCAGAACACAATAGTTCCCGCTGAGACACATGAACGCCTCTAAAACAGTGCTTTACCGAGTCCAGGAGCAGGGTGTCCGCGGGGTCTTAAAAACTGTTCAAAGTTGATCGATCAATGTAGAGGAAATAAGGCCCTTAAAAAGTCTCAAATGCCATTTTTCAAGGTATGAAATATTGTGTATCATCTTTTCACATTTGTCCGGAGAGGTCATGTGCTAAAGTTTGCCTGAATGTAATCCTTGTGTAGGTGAATCGTGGGCGGTCCATATACAGCCGGTTGTTAAACAACATGGTAGATTAATGGGGAAATGCAAGTTCTCATGCAAATGGTTGGAGGCTAAAGAGTTGTAACCGTCGTCTCTGGGAATAAGCGTGAGGTTTTACTGCTCTGTGTGTCTGAAGGAGATTAGCGTAGCCTCGTTTCTCTTTCTAATAAACCTTGCATTGGGTTAGTCGCTCGATTCATTCTCTTGTGCTTCGTTCCCACCCTTCTGAATGATGTTAAATTAATGAGGAGTTATCACAAACTAACACTGTTTAGTTGTGCTTTCTTATAATCATTATGTAGTAAATGTAAGTTAAAGTGTCGCCAATGTAACTGATTAAAACTTCTTCAAATGTATGAAAAGAGTCTTAAAAAAGGTGAATTGAGCTCCATGATTCCTGTAGATCTCCTGCAGGAGCCGGTCAAACGAGGTGAGCGCTGACCAAGTGCTTTCTCTTCTGATCTCTGCGTCCGCCGTCTCCACTTTCACAATCACACAAACTCATTCATGTGTATCATTACAGTCATCTGACATGAAACTTTCTTTCTATGGATGTGAACGTGTCTTAACACTCGACAGGTGGATGTGAAAGTGTGTGGGGTCATTAGCAGGTGTCTGGTGTCGATGGTGAATGGCTCGCATCACATCACAACACTTCTGCTTCTCTTACGAATGAAAAAGCTTCATTCACCATCATCTTCTACTGAATTCTGTGTTTTATTTGACTATGGTTGTTGAAAACTTCAGTAAATATTTTTATAAAGTATTTTTTATTTTAGTTGAGTAAAAATCACACAGTAACTGTTGAGAGATGGCATGTCAATCTATGATTGTGAATGATTTTGGATGTTAAAAACACTTGAGAAGGTTTAGACTTTCTTTTTATGTAGTTTCTATAGTAGTTTTCTCACATTAATTAAAGCATCCGCTTACATGCTCTATTATAAGAGCGGATTTTATATTGTACCTCTGTGTAAATTGTTAATGAATAAAAAACAACAAAAGGTTTTCAAAAATAAAAAATGAATTCAATTTTAGAAACGAATGATAATTATTTATATACATTTATATTTATAACTTCATATTTTTGATTTTATAAAAACATTTTTGTTTTGAACTTGCCTAACATGCAGTGTGTGTGTGTGTGGGGGGGGAGGGATCTGTGTGGTGACCTCTAAAGGTCAACAGCACGAGTGGCATTTGGACTTTTGACAGGTGACCCAGATTCACTGATGTTCTGTTCTGAGATCAGCTCTCCGTCCTCCAGCATTTTCACATACACGCGGGATTTTATTCAACACAAGATTTTAAAGGGGTTCAATATGACGATCAGTGTGTGTGGCAGTGTTGTGTTTCTCAGTGTTCAGGCTGTTGTGTGTCTTCGGTCGGTGGAGATCTCTTTATTTATTCTGTGATGGAGCTTTAGAAAGTTTACTAGAGTCACATTGAAGTCTTTGAGATTTTTAAGATTTCAAACATTTCAGGGCACAAATGACTCATTTCATTGAGTTCTTGAATATGTCCGTGACATTCACTTGTCTGTTGAAATGAAGAGGGTTCATTCAGACTGATTGGGACACTTTCAGACATTGAGAAGAATGTCGTTTTATTCTGGACAGTTTTTATAATGTAAAAAGATCAATAATAATTTCTCTTTTTTCTTGCAGTTGTTGTAAAATCAAAATGTTAAACTCATGCTGCATTTGTTAAGTTATCACTGATCTCAGATCTTTAGCGTCACACACGAGTGTTTGCGATTTTCCCAGTTCAACTCAACTTTATTTATATAGCGCTTTTTACCATTTTCATTGTTAGAAAAGCAGCTGTACATGAAACATATTGACTGTAAGCAAAACTTTAAAGTTATACATGTAAAAACAAAAAAGTGAACACACACAGTAAAAAACAGACAAGCACACAGGTTCATACATGCCCACATGCATAAAACACAAAATACACATGCAAGCACGCACACACACACACACACACGTCTGGTTTATTATCTCCGTGAGGACAGTCCATAGGCGTAATGTTTTTATACTGTACAAACTGTATATTATATCCCCTATCCCTAACCCTATCCCTAAACCTAAAGATCATAGAACCTTTCTTTCTTTTTAGATTTAAAATTATTCTGTACAATTTATAAGCTTTTGTGCCCATGAGGACCTCAATTTTGGTCCCCACGGTGACACGAGTCCCCATGTGTTGGTGTGCATTCAGGTTTAGGTCCCCACCGGGATATACAAACATGAACACACACACACACAGCGTCAGAGAAGCACACATTTAAGAGAGAGAAACATAAGTCAAATATAACGTTCTATATGTAATAATAAATAAATTAAGTATAATTTTACATTTTAAAGTGATATTAATAAATACAAAAACTAAATTCTAAAGCTGATGTCAGCAGACGGGAACGTCACGTGCTCATAAGAATGTACATATTTAACTGTTAGAGCACATCAAATCAAAATGTCATGATCTGAAAAAATAAACAGATATCTGGTTTTGTATAAATAAGATTTGTGACTCAGACAGTGGCCAGAGATTCACTGTTTCCAGTAATGCTCTTCCTAAAATGAGATTTTTCCCGTTCCCGTGACCGGTCAGGCAAACAGTGCAAAACAGTATGCAAACGGCGGCAAGGAACCCAAAAGTCCAATTGTGTGGATGAATTCAGCACAGACTTGTGGTGATGTTGGTGGCCTGCAAGACTTTTACAATCACAACTGTCATGAGCTCCACAAAAATACCAACACACACACAAGAGCTGCACACAACAACACAAACACAATAAATAACAGATTAGTTTTACCTCTCCAGTATGATGTGCAGATGAAGTGTTTTACTGTTTTAAAAGAAATATCATCACACATCGAGTGTAACTGCATTTCATCTCTGTGATCAATCATGGAAAAATAGAGAGATAAAGATAAACACGAAAAGATCTGATCATCACGTGCTTTGGATGAATAACAGTCTGCATGTGTGAATGGAGTTTTAATGGGTAAAATGATTGTGATATGAAAGGCTTATGAACTATTTTGGATCATCTTCTTGCAGCAGTACAATTATTTCGTCCCCCAGAAGGGGTCGCTGTGCTATTGGGCCCCAGGGTCTGTTCGTTCACACACGGTTTGTGTATTCTCGTGTTTATCTTGTGAATTTCACTGCAGTATTTCTCTCGTTTTCCGTGAACTGTTATTTTAGTGCCACGAACTCTCTATTGATTAAAAGCTGATGGGAACGTCACGTGCGCTTTGCTGTTTATTTCACTCATTCACATCTGCAGTCCTGCAGCACTCATGTCAATTATTTCATCTACAAAGATTTCACTCAGAGATGCGCTGCAGTTTCTCTCGCGGCTCTTTAGTTCGTTCTGGTTTTCTGACGTGCTTTAGTAAGGATAGTGCGAGTGATTCTGACACACCAGTTTCTGACTTCACCCGAAAATAATGTCATAAAAATGCAATAAAACAGAATAATAATTGTAATATGTAATGTAATATAAAATATAAAACACCATAGTGATGTATAGCTAATAACATTTATAAAATAAACATTACCTATATTTTATAGATTAGGGTTTTGCTAAATTAAATAAAAACGCCACATCATAATTACACTGTAAATACAATTACAATAAACACTATTTATCTGACTCTGTCTCGTTTAAGTAAAGAAATGTTTAACCCGTAGCCGACATTAAAATAGCAGGCGTGTTGTGTTGAGCATAGAGCAGCGGTACAGACATCGGCATTGCATTGAAATGTGTTTTATATTTGTGTGATGAAGTAAAGCTTTCGTTCTTGTTCTTCTTTGGCTGATGTTTGAGTTTGTGTCCTTCTGCTTGATTTCTGCATGAGAAGTGAAGGAAAGTGCAGCTCCGCATGCGCTTTATTGATCAGTGACTGTGAGCTAATGTCATTATCCTCATCAATAGAGAATCATTCTGATGCTGACAGTGATTAATGATCACGGGCCCCTGCGCGTGACCTCCGGCCGGGGGACACACAAAAACACACACACACCACAAACACACAAACACAGAGCTACAATACATACAACAGAAAATGAAAGTCAAGAAGACTCGCCAAAACACCCGAATGCCCGTTCATCCCCGATACAGTTTATAAAGCAGAATGATAGAGTTTATAGATCGGAATTATAGAGTTTAATCATGAGACTCTTATAGTTTATAGAGCAGAATTATAGATTGTAGAGTATATTTTAGAAGTTTGTTTGCAGATTTTTGCATTATTTGCTAGAACACATCTGAATCTAAACATTAACAAAAAGTTGATGATTTTCTCGGATTATTGTGAACGTTTCGTATGCTTGTGTGTTTATTTTAGTGTCTCTGACAGAGCTGATGACGATGATGATGAAGGTCTGATCATCCATCATTCTGTCACACATTGAATTAACTCAATCCACCGTCTGTCCCCTATTAATATTAAAATCAGGCACACAATGATGCCGCTTTCTTTCTTTCTTTCTTTCTTTCTTTCTTTCTTTCTTTCTTTCTTTCTTTCTTTCTTTCTTTCTTTCTTTCTTTCTTTCTTCTTTCTTTCTTTCTTTCTTTCTTTCTTTCTTTTTCAGTTTATTTTATCGAATCTTAAAGTCAGTGTTTATGAATCCATTCTCGAAATTATATCTATCTGCGCCTCTATTTTTAATATCAATTTTAAATAATATTACATTTGAAACGTTTACAATTTAAATTACATTTTCCCTGTTTAATGAAATTACGTTCAATTTTATTTCATAATTTCTTAAATAAAAAGGCATTATGCGTTTTTTTGCCAGTTTTGCCAACGATTTTGCCATAAAAATCACCGTGTAGAAACCAATAAAATTAAAATAAGAACCGTCAGTGATTAGTTTTAAATAAGCAACATATATGTTCAATCCTATATTTATTTTGTACGGACTTTTAGCCTTCTGTTGTTTTAATTACGTATCAAAACTATTCGAGTCGGCTTATTTTTAAAAATCTGTAGAATATAAAGGCATTTCTTTTCGAACAGAAAAATTAAAGCCATTTAGTGCGAACGAAAATTCAATAATGACAGTGGGAATGTAGAAAATAGCGTGTTCAACATTAAATACTTCAATAATAAGGAAAAGAAAGCGCTTTAATAAAAATGAATAAAAATGAAAAGGCGCGTTGCACATTGAGACGTTTAAATGTTTCTGGAGGTAAAATCAAATGTAACAGAAACTATTTATAATAGCAATAACAATAATTACTAATAAAATGTACATGTTTTTTTTAATCGCGTTTGTTTATTTCGCTTTGCACGTGCGCATGGTATTTACTGTCATAATGAATTCGTTGCAGTGGTGATTATAGTGATGTGTATAAAGTGCTGCATTAACACGTGATAAATAAACGCAATTCTGTGTGTGTACTGTACGCTCGACCTGATTTTGCCAAGTGGTTGATGACCTCAGGGCAACATTTTTATAAATGAAACCTAAACCCACACCAAAGCCCAACCCTGACCATAACGTACCCCTAAAACCAGAGGGAAATGAGAAGTGTAAAACAATGGTCTAAGCACCTAATCCTGGTTGGAAGATTCAACTTAAAATAAACTGTAAACTTATTTCTGAAATCCGATTGGTTGATTTAAATGTTGTCCCAGGGTCAACATGATGTTGTCCTAAGGATATCAACCACTTGGCAAAATCAGGAGAGCCGTACTGTACAGTATGTGCTGTGAGAGGGTGTATCTATTGAGTGTGTATATGACTGCTCATGTGGTCAGCAGGGGGCGCAGCAGAGCGACTCAAAGAGCTTCAGTGTTATTCAGTGCCGCTCAAGCTTTAAACATCAAACTGCTCCTTTCTGAGACACCGTCATCTGTGTGCGTGCAACATTTACATACACATCATTTATACATTCACATAAAATACATTTAAATTAAAGATTCAACACTGATCATTGTGAACCATCATCCTCTCTTGTAAAAACATATACTAATTCATTTTATGAATGACAATACTTTTATATTATTCCTCTTAATTGTTAACACACTGTTCAGCACACACGAATGTACCAAAATCAAAAATGAAATATTTATTACAGCATTTGTGAGTGAACACCTTTGAAACATTATACGCCACAGTCCTTGTACAAGTATTGAATGTATTTCCGACAAAGCTTAAGGGAGACAGTATTTCATCTTCTAGTGAGCAACACGTGCTGGAAAAAGAGGGAATTCATGGACATACAATATCAATGTCACAGCAGATCTGAAACTAGCAAAACATTCGTCTTCAATTGAGGTAAACACATAGAATATCTAACATGAAACAATTTATAGACTAAAACTCTGTACGAAGTTTCTTACAATAATCTCTCAGCTTCTCTGCAGCTTCGAGTTCATAATTTAAGTTCTGTTTATTTACTTTTTTGTTTTTTTATTCAACTTTTTAAAGTCTTCCGGTGCGTCGACAGTTTGTCTATGTGCCAGAGAGCGCGCGCGCGTGTCCGTGTGGCAGATCAACTGAAACTGCTGCAGGATTTCTGTGGCTTCTCGAGGATTCACATCCTTCATAAGGCTCTTACTCTGAGAGTCCAAGATACAAAATAATAATAATAATTAATAATAATAAAATAAAAAAATGTATAAAAGCAACACAATCCAGTGCTTGGGCAATTCAAACAACGAACTCCACCTACAGGTTCATTCATTCAGTCATTCATTCGTTCATTCATTCATTCTTGGGGCAAAACGATCAAATGCAGGAGAACGACACAGGAGGGTTCGGGAAAACAGATTCGGCTTCAGTCGGCAGCATGCCAGTGACGGAGCAGGAATCAGTCAGTCTTCAGTGCTCTGGTCCGTAACAGGGTTGATTGATGGAGTCACGTGACGTCAGCGATAGGAGCGTCTCTGCTTCAGGGGAACGGCACGCACACGCACACACACAGTGTGAAAACGCGTTTACTCTAAAACTAACTCATGAAACAAATCAAGTGATCGAGTGATACAAATGTACAAGCTTTCATTACTGTCTATGCTTTTATACTACAGTAGTTTGAACTCTTGGAGTCTCTTTTGTATTTTTTCTGTCATTACGTGTGTGTGTGTTGTGTGTGTTTAAGTGGAAACATCCTCAAGAAACCAAAGACTTTACAAAGTGTTTTCATTCAGCTCTTGGTCCTCCGGCAACGAACGTAACAAAATTCACGAGATAAAAAAACGATCACAGCTCGACTGGAATTCCACTTCAAGTGTATGATTCTTTTTTCTTTTCTTTTAAAAAACCTTTCTCGGGACAAATGTCAGTGTCATCCGCGATGTGATTGGTCGGTTCCCGTTGCGTGGCGGCAGAGGGGTCAGAGGCGGTCGTGCTGGTGGCTTCTGCGTCAGGGAGTTCATCGTGCGTGAGCATGGCCGCGTGGGCCTCGGGGGTCGGGTGGGGAATGCGATACACGAGGGGCTGTCGGTGATGCCCACAGGACCACGCTGAGGTACAAACTCCTCCGGCACGACTCGCACACCTGAGATTCACACAAACACACAAAGTTTGATTCACGTCACACAAACATCTGAAATTCACTTTCCCTCCATCCGTACACGATTACCCATGCAGCGTATGTTTACTCTTGACTGACAGGCATGCATGTGGGAGACGCTGTTATCCAAAAGACTCAACCCGGCTGACAGGGGACGTTCTCTCAAAGAGTTCAAAAACGTTCCTGCAGTAACATTAAAATAGCGTTTTATCAACATTGTATGAAAAACGTGGGCATAAAAACAGTATTCTTACGTTGTTAGATGAGCAACTCGGTATTTTGTATTCATAACTTAACAGGTACGTTTGCAAAACGTTCTTACAACATATTCTCGTTATCGGAGTTAAGTCTAAAATACACTACAAGACTTTCGCTCAGATTTTGCCCAGATTTTCAGTCTGGACTTGCTGCGGAAAGTCTGCAGATTTGATCAGTTAGTGTGTTTCTATCTGAAACTTTCCAAAAGTCTGCAAGTGTGTGATGTCTAGTTTCAACAAATCTGTTCAGATTTTAAAGGTGTTGTAGTGTGTTCCAGCCGTTAGCGTACACCGTGTGTTCTCTGGCTCACGGCTTGCAGTAAAGTTCAGGAACATCTTAAAACACGTGAGAGTGGTGGAATCGCCGGATGATACCGGTTTTAATTCGAGCGAGGGAATGTTCCAGAGGTGAGACCTGAGCAGCGTTGAGAGTGAGGCTGTGCAGGGCCGGGTGCTTGAGAACACGGTGGGTGGCACACAGTGTTTTGTAATGTGACCCCGGGGGCATTAACAACAGTCATTTAAAGGAGAAGGAGGAGGTGGGGTCGCTCTCAGGTCATCAGGCACTCACTTCACATTCCCTTACAATCAAGAGAAAGCAGCGAGCAGGTACTGAGAGATTAACGGCTGAGCCACGGCTTCAGTTAAAATGCGTTTGTTTATTAAAGTGCTCGTGAAAGGAGTAAATCAGCCGTGGAGACGACCGTCACCTCTGTATAACCTGCAGCTCGTCCTGTTAACGGCGCAGCAGATGCTGTCGTTACCGCACGTACAGTACCGCCACGCGTCTCATCGCAGTTAAACAGCAAATACTGCACATCTTGTGTGGGTAATCAAATCACAGCGATGGCTAATATCGCTCGGCATTAAACCATTAATCTAATTGCTTATGAAGCATAAAATATGTTACGTAATTAAACAGTCTCAAAATTACCCGCCGCCGTATTAAAAATTATCCAAGCTGAGCAAATGTTGTCTCTGCGGCTGTTTTAGAGAAGGCGACTCTCAGTCGATTAGCGGTGACGGGGGGGACGTCTCGCAGCGTCGCTACGTTGACCTACAAGCAACTGCCGTCTATTTACATATAAAGGGTCTTTTAATCAGGCAAAGTGTTATTATATTGCGAGTCATTGAGCGGGACGTCGAGGTGTTAAATAAAATCTGCTCTGCTCTGCCGCCCCCCGCTCGATTCATCAAATGTCTGAAAAGACGGGTGTCTCAATCCGCTCTCAAGGCGCCGCATTTACTCCGGGTCATTTTCGAGGCCCTCGGCCCCGTCTGCAGACGTTGTGAAGGATGGCCCGTGTCACCTCTCGCTCGGGGAGCGTAACGTACCTCACGCCGACCGTCTATGCATATACGATCATTAGAGAAGCAATCCTTCCCCTGACGGATTTATGTCACTCTGAGGACAGTTTGACTTCACCTGCTTTATCGCTTCGCCGGAGCTGTTTCATTCCACCCCGTCATCTTTTACCTCCCCGCGCGAGACGTGAAGATCCTGACGCGGTTGGGACGTGCAAACGAAATGCACTTTTTCCAGCCAGAGCTCGTTCACTCATCTGACTCACGGCGTGCTCGCGTGTCTAGTGTCAGGACGCTGCTGAAGTGTCATTTGTTATTTTGGACTTTCAGGGGAATTCTTGGCGGAAATTCTGGGCACAGGAAAGACTTGTGAGCGAAAGGCAGAGAACAGCACTTACTTCCCCCTTCTCTTTCCTGTACAGACGTGTTACATGTAGTGCCACTGGCCGTCCATGCCCATATTCATGCCCATACCACTCATAGGACCTGCGGAGACACAACGACACACATCCACGACACGGGAAACTCAGGCGCTTTTACAGAAGCATTTGTAAATCATATTGACACGAGCTGCATTGAACCTGATGAGAAACGATGGACATCTCTAGACTTCAGCCTACTGTGCACTTAATGCCATTGCTGTCTCAGAGGAAGAAGCGTTTCCATGGTAACAGTGATGTTTGTGTCTCACCTGCCGGCCGGATGCCCATGTGTTGCTGTCCGTCCAGCACGAAGCTGCCCATCGGCTGACCCTCCGGACTGTACGCTGCTCCCTGACTCACTGAAGGATCAAGAAGAAATCCTGATGAAGTCAAACGCACACACGAGACACAAGAGAGACATAGCGGAGACAATCAGAGCAGATCTCAGCAGCAGCCAAACACACATTGAGCTGTGACACACACACACACACACACACACACACACACACACACACACACACACACACACACAGGCTAAAGGTCAGTAACTTCTGTTATGATGTCAGCTGCTCCCCTTACAAAGAAAGTTGACAGAAATAAGAGTTTCTTTCTATGTACTTCTCAAAAAGAAAACTACAAAGTTTAGACAAATAAAATTTGGACCACACATGTCTGGTTTATTATCTCCGTGGGGACAGTCCATAGGCGTAATGATTTTTATACTGTACGAACTGTATATTCGATCCCCAACCCCTAAAGATCATAGATTTTTAGATTTTCAAAAAATATCGTTCTGTACGATTTATAAGGTTTTTTGCCCATGTTGACCTCAATTTTGGTCCCCACAGTGACACGAGTCCCCATGTGTTGGTGTGCGTTCAGGTTTAAAAAAGTGGACCAAATTCAGTGTCAAGTAGAAAAAGCAGACTTACAGGAATACTAATAGAACGCTGACATAAATGTAAAGTAGACTTAAATATATACTTGATCTCTAAGGGGCGGTTTCCCGGACAGGGCTTAAGCCTAGTCCCAGACTAATTTATGTAAATGTTAGAGGTGTCTTGATCGAAAACAACTTGTAGCGACATATCTTAAAATATATCACTGCGATTGCTTTGTCTCAAGATGCACACCAGTTATGATTTTTTGTAAAGTATGTCTTTAAAAATGACTTGAATATCCTAATGTAACCAAGGCCTTGTCCTGGCTTAAACTAATCCTTGTCCGGGAAACCGCCCCTAAGTATGATTCATAAAACGGACATTTAGTGTGTTTGTGAACTGATCTCAGAACAGATGTGTGCTGGAGTTCAGTGGTGTGCTACTGAAGAGTCTTCACAGCGATGTCACAGAAAAAACTGTCTGGCTCCCTTTAGAATGATTGACTTAAAAGCTTCATATACGAACCATTTCTTTCTTTCTTGTTATCTATGAAGAATGTTTCTTTTCACAACAGGCTCTTTAAATCATTTGTGCTACAACACAGTTGAGATGAACGTAAGGCTGTAATCATTGAGATCGTTCATGTCTCCGTGAGAGAATCAGAACAGAAGAATGAGACGTGACGGTGATGTGTTTACCTGCTCGGTTTGACTGATCGATCATGGGCTGAACTATCCTTCTCCTGGCATTAATAAACCTGAAACACACCAGAAAGAAACAACACAACACAAGCGTCAGCGGGATTTCATAAACACCAGAAAAATCTCAGCCAGCGGTGAGACCACAAGGAAAAGCGTGTGTCCGTGTGAGTTTGAATGGAAATGTCATCAATGTCTCAGACATTTGTGTTTCATTGAGGAATAAAAAGTGAGTGTGTGCGAGACAGACGTGTGTGAGCGCGACACAAACATTATTCTACACGCACACAAATGACTCTTTGACTTCTCTCCTCTGGCCCCTAGTAAGGGCTCTTTGCAGGGGTCTCTGTGTCCTCCAGCTGTCTGTAAATGAGCTCCAGGCTTTCTCAAGCTATTGTTATGTCAGCGAGGCCATCAATTAGCCTGTCTGAAGTTTTATCACCAGCTCGCAGCTCTCTCTCTCTCTCTCTGCAGCCGGCCGGGTCATCGGGAGGTTAGCGAGGGAACCTGTTTTCATGGCCGCTTTGTCAAAGGCGAGGGAGGAGGTGAAGGTGCCCACATGTGTTTGATATTACACTCGACATCACGCTGGGACTGTCATTAGATACCAGAGACCACTGGAATCAATTTCAGCTGAAATACCTGCCCGTACCGTACCCTCCACACCCGTCACGTCACACGCTTACATTCACTAAACCCACAGCTGGACACAGAAATGATTCTGTCACACAGAGAGAAACCAGACCGAACCAAAAACACGCATCAGGTCTCTTCTAGACAACTCAACCGTCATCCCATGATGACATCTCCAACACACCATGACCATAATAACACAACATCCCAGTGTTTTAGGGACAATTTATTAGTTCGTCAAATGAAAAGAGAAGCTGTGGAAATCTTGAAGAACTGCTGCTGGGATTAAACTGACCCCTTCACGTCAACACACACACACACATGTTGGGTTTCCATGTTTTATGGGGACATTCCATAGACACAATGGTTTTTATACTGTAGAAACTGTATCTCATATTCCCTCCCCCTAACCCTAACAATCACACACAACTGTCCCCATACCGTAGGGTTTACCCTTCCCACACACACACACACACATATTGTGTGTGTGTGTGTGTGTGGGGGGGGGGTGGGGTAGTAACACTGCTGTGTTTTATCAATGTAAAGAGTAAAAGCCAATTGAGATTATCAGAGGTGTGTCTGATAACAGCTTCACCTCCTCCCATGAGCTGCTAATGGGGTGTGCACACACACGCGCGCACGCACGCACGCACGCACGCACGCACACACACACACACACACACACACACACACACACACACATGTTGGGTTTCCATGTTTCATGGGGACATTCCATAGACACAATGGTTTTTATACTGTACAAACTGTATCTCATATTCCCTCCCCCTAACCCTAACTGCTCTTTTACATTTTCACTAAAGTTCATTCTGTATGATTTATAAGCTTGTTTCCTCATGGGGACAAAAAAATGTCAAATTTTGTCACACACAAATGCACACACACTGGAGATCGAACCGTGACCTGCACCACCGCGAGCCGCTCCGTTCGCACCCTCTCCAAACTCATGCCTGTATTTCTCATTATTTACATCACCCCCCCCTCAGCCGCTGCGCATGGGAACCTCACGCTGTCTTCAAACAAATCATTAAAGCAGAGGTGAAGGGTCACAGCAGGGTCATTTCTCTAGAGCTGACACACAATGTGTCCATTACTGTCACACAGTCACATGGCTGAAAACACAAATCATGAACAAAACGTTTAACACATCAGCTGTGATTTTACACCACATTAAAATAAAGATGTGAAAACATCTACAGAATGGCAAGAACGATACAAAAATATTATTACTGTCTGTCTGTGTGTGTGTGAAGAGCTCAGCCAATCAGAGAGCAGAGATGACACAGGATCCTGTCACCCTCACTGAGAACTGCTCTTTTTCTCTTATATACTTATATACTTGTATTAGATTTTTATCTTAATCTGTATTTGTGAAAAATGTTTAAATTTAATTTTGCTTGCTTTGGCAATGTAAAAATTTGTATTATCATGCCAATAAAGCTTTGAATCTTGAGAGAGAGAGACAGAGAGATGTCCTGAGGCAGGAGAGTCACAGTCAACTTTGACCCGGGATGTGTGCACACATTAGCACAGCTTTAATCAAAGCAAACACTTCCCCAATTTACACCCAATAACAGGGTCACTCACCCGTCTGTCTGTTTATCTGAGAGAGAGAGAGA
>NC_079899.1:814434-839228 GCF_024868665.1 Triplophysa rosa | reverse complement strand
AGAGAGAGAGAGAGAGAGAGACAGAGAGAGAGAGAGAGAGAGGCTGCACTTCCTCTGCACATCTGCCTGTCTCTCTTTCTCTGCTTTAACTTAAAACAGGAGTGATGAGAGGAGCGTTACCTCACCCGCTGTTTGATTTACTGCAGATGGACGAGTGAGTGAGTGAGTGAGTGAGTGAGTGAGTGTGTGTGTGTGTCTCTGTTCAGGATGTGCTGATCTCATTAGATGTAAAATTAAACACAGAATTATACATTTGTTCTGCAAATGATTAAACAAGCTGCTAATGAAAATAAATGAACAGCTCGACCTCGCTGCGGTTCTCTCTCTCTCTGGATCGTAGTGTTGTGATGTCATACTGAACACGTCCCATTATTCCTGCCACACATATTTAAATTGATCGGATGTGATCAACTTATCTCTTTCTTTTGTGAATCAGATTGTTTTTGTCCAGGTGTGATCCAGGGGCGCAACTGCACCTTCTCTGAGCGGTGTGCAAGATCAGTTTTGAACTACCTCTCGGGCAAGGTTAAATAACTTAAACAGAGATGAAATTATATACCAATATTTATCCACTTGGACATTGTTGTCCTCATTTTACTTGTCAATTAACTTGTTTTTTAATGTCTTGTTCTGTTCTGCGCCTCGGGACGTTTTTTGCTCGATCCATTTGGTCATGTGACTGTCACAGAGTTAGCCGTTGACATAATAACTTGATCTAATATATTTGTTGAACTCGTTTCAAATGCTAGACAAAAATGTAACTTAAACGTTTTATATAATTGTATATAATCAATGTATTATGTAATTACGTTTTATTAAAAAAACCTTCAAATAATATTTTGGCACAATGGCGCCCCCCCTTGTGCGACACCCCTATGCACCGCATATACTGCACAGCCCATTTTTAGCCACTGTTGTGATCACCTGACTGTGGTCGTGTTCTTCAGATAGCCCTGCCCTTACAGAAACATCACTGGCCCAAAAACAGGTGCGATGTTTTGATTGGCTGTGCAGCGATGTGTTAAAGAAAGGGAAATGGTCCGGTTAGGAGAAGAGAGTGAGGCGGGTGACCCCAGCTGTCCATCACGACACCTCCAGCAGGAGGAAGAGCTGCTTGTTCTGTCTTTGATCCTGTGAGCAGCAGCTGCTGATTCTACAGCCACACGTTTGTTCTCCGCTTCTGTCCTGCGGCATTAAACCATCAGATCCAGAAAGAAACAGACGAGACCCGGCGAGAAAAACACCCCTACACCTATCAGTGAGCTCGGACAACATCAGCATCGTCTCATTTGTGATTAGACATCAGAAGTTTGTCCACATTCTGACCTGAGAAGATTTTTAAATCAGATTTTGTGTGATTGCTTGTTTTTTACATCATGACCAAAGACCCTGAAACATGATGAATCATAAACCATTTTACAACAAAAACATCTGAACTTAAAAAGTTGTAATGTGTAAATATGTCTGTCTGGCATATTTTCATGATTTTTGAAATGATTTACATTAATGTAATAATAATTCCTAGAAAATATAAAAAAACAGTTCAGGCAGAACAACAGGAACCTCCTCAGCTTCTCTCTCAATTTCAATTTCTCTCTCTCTCTCTGTGTGTGTTCCTCATCGTCACAGTGAGGAAGGGCAGATATGAGTGTCTATAAATAACGTCAGGGTTGGAAGGAGATCTGTTTGACAATGAAACTACCGGAAACACTTCTCCATACAGACACAGCAGAGCCGCATGGAACCCAAACAGTCTCGCACGGCCTTTCCTTGGGCGTTTTCTCCGGTTATCTGTCACAGGACAGTCTGAGTAACTTTAACATGACCACAAGCACTACAGCAGCTCTTCAACAAAACCTTGACAGTATAGATGTAATATTTAACATTTGAGCTTAAACTTCAACAGATTCTGTGCAACACACAGCAGAGAGACAGACAGCAGAGAGACAGACAGGCAGCAGACACAGACAGCAGACAGACAGCAGGCAGACAGACAGACAGACAGACAGCAGAGAGACAGACAGGCAGCAGACACAGACAGGCAGACAGACAGACAGACACAGACAGGCAGACAGACAGCAGACAGAAAGCAGAGAGACAGACAGGCAGCAGACACAGACAGACAGACAGACAGCAGAGAGACAGACAGGAAGCAGACACAGACAGGCAGACAGACAGACAGACACAGACAGCAGAGAGACAGACAGGCAGCAGACACAGACAGACAGACAGACAGCAGAGAGACAGACAGGCAGACACAGACAGGCAGACAGACAGCAGAGAGACAGACAGGCAGCAGACACAGACAGACAGACAGACAGGCAGACACAGACAGACAGACAGACAGCAGACACAGACAGACAGCAGGCAGACAGACAGACAGACACAGACAGACAGACAGACTTTAAAGTCAAAGCCTTCACATGTTCCCAGAAACTAAAATATCGTCACAAGCCAGTTGATATTCTTTACATTACATTTGGAAAATATGACTGTTCATTTAATAACAGCTGCTGGTGAAAGAGTCGAAACATCAGATGACTCTCCAGTTAGAGGACAGAGAGCTTCTTTAGTTTAATTCTCAGTGATGTGAAAGTTCTACATATAAGAGTCATTCTGACACAATACTTTCTCATCTGTTCTCATCATCGTCTTTTCATGTCCAGTCAAAATCTGATAAGAGTGCAAACACGCAGAACGTGTGTAAAGAGTAAAGATGACCATCACACATCCACAGAAGAGACAGAGACAGGGAGACGTTAGACGGAGCACTCTTGTACTCTCTTGCAGGTCTAAAACAAAGCCGTGATTCAGGACGTCCTCTCCTGTCCATCTCTCTCTCTCTCTCTCTCTCTCCTGTGCTCGATATCAAAGGCAGAATCCTCACATTGCCCGTCACAGGAGGAATCCGGTCATCTGGAGGAATTTCAGCTGCTCTGGATGAGAATAACTCTCTGACCTGCCGAGGTCTGATTATATTTCTCAACATCTGCAACACTGTTCTCAAATGAAAGATGGCTGAGAGCTCAACGCTGTAAATGAAACGCCGCGCGGCAGACAGAGGCGCTTCCCACCGCCAATTTAAGAGTCGGGTCAGATAGAGGCGACCAATCGAGCTCATTCTCAGGCATGTTTCTCATTGTGGGCAAACGAGAAAATAAGCCGTACAGGAAGAAATGAATCACAAAAGCAGACAAAATCAATTGACCCCGGGGTGGCGTGCTGATAAAGCCGAGAGCCGCCGTCTGTAGCCGACAGATAGCGCGCTCCGTACGCCGGCCGCTTTGATAAATAAATTAAGAGAAGCTGTGAATAAAAGCCGGGGACTTCTCATTTGTAAATAGAAGCTCCACTACACGGAATTAGCCTGATAAAACGCCGCTGCGTATAATTAAGTTTGTGTAAGGCCCGAAAATCCGTGCAAATACCTTCCCGGTGTTTTGAAAAGAAGCTGTCAGCTCAATTAATCTGAACATCAGCCGCAGAATGTCGCGGACGAAATGAAGCCACCGATAGGGAAAAAAGAGCCCGGGCGAGTATTTTGATAAATAATTCCTGTATCGTTTCTTTGGCTCTGTGATCATTTTATTTAATCCACCACCTCCAGTTATGAGCTAAGCCGGCTACAAAGACGAGGCTGGTCAGAGCGCCGTAGCGTTAATCCGCCACGGGGAGGGGATGGGATGGCACGGGGAGGGGGGGTCTCGATCTTGATACAGGTTTAAAGCTGAGATGCTGCTGCTGGGGGGGTGTACCCCTGTGCGTGTGTTAAACCTTAAAGTGACAGAACCCTCGTGTGAGAACGACTCCACTGACTCACCAGTTGTTTACTTGTAAGATGGTGAGTCCCGTGTCTTGAGCGAGCTGCTTCTTCTGTTCCTCTGAAGGATACGGGTGCTGCAAGAGAACACATGACAGAAACGCTCTGGTCAGTCTGATGCCGTCACACATGGAACAAACATGCTAATATCATAAAAACACCACATCCCTGCCCCACTGTCCCCGACACACAAACACACACAGATCTGAGCGGTACGGCAGTCATTACCCAGCATGCATCAGTTTCAAATCGGCCTCAGAGCGGAAACAGATGGAAAGCATCCCTCTTTCTCGACGGTTAGAGAAATGATTTCGCCTCGTCTCTCGTGCCGCTTCTGAACGCCGGCCAACAGCTAAAGCCAGACGTTTGCTGTAAAGGTCTCTCATTGCCAGAAGTGGTACCTGCACGCACGATCCCCACGCGGGGCTACCATGATACAATTTGTGTCACAGTCGATCTGCCAAATGTGACATGATAGAAATGGCAGGATTGAATTTGCGCTGTGCATGTCTACAGCGTGACAAACAATGCTGATGCTGGCTGACAGATGTCTTTAAGAGGCAGATTAACAAGCAAACAAACGCCACGCTCCGCTTTCCTTCACCCACACACGCGCGTGCGCATGCACGCGTGTGCGGCTGAGGATAAATGAGGAGGTTTGCAGGAGACGTAGGAGGCATTATTTGTGTCTGGAGCATATCGAATCCTCTCTCCACTAGTAGGTCAAGTTTACGAATGTAAAAGCTGTGAAGTCTGATGTGAAATGAGCTCAACGCAGGTGAAGTTTGACCCTGACAAACCAACAATCCCATTTTAATTAAAGAGCACATTTCAGGAATGCCACCAATTCATGAGAAAACAACGGGAAGAGACTGACCAACAGAGACACATGAATCAGATTCATCTTTGTGTACACTTCAGCTTTTAATATTCTCAAATCATTAATAAAGAAATATGATCGTGCAGTTTTTGATTGCTATGTGTTGACATACTCTTGGCACGAGGAGCCTGGTGTGCACGTGTGTGTGCATGTAGGGGTTTTAGCTCTTTAGATTGAGAAGAAATTTGTCCACAGAGATGATCTAAACTACATTTGGAGAGATCATGATTTCTCTTCATGTTCCAGACCACCGGTCAAAAAATGTTTCTCATAATCTGAATGCCTAAATGGCTGTTATGAGGTTTTAATTCATCAAGATTATAAGTGAAAATTCCAGCAAGGTAACTGTTTTTGAGATGCATTATTATTGTGTCAACCCTGTTATTATCTTTTGTGTTTGTGTGTAAAATTCTTTCTATGAAGTATTCGCTTTCTAATCTCATAGTGGCGATGCAAATCATGTTCAATGAAAGCTGTCAACCTTATAACCACACTGACGACACAGCTATTTATTATTAAGCTTTAAACAAACATCTCTTCAATCCCGAGCCAGGAAATCTTCAGAGCACATGACTGTAAATGCACATCATTACATGTGTACTGTGATGGTTGCTCACCGCACATTTTATGGCTCTGCTTCTTCATTTATTAAATGGAATGATAGATTACACATGAATGATGATGCACATGACATCACACTCTACACTTTGATCAGCATCGGATGATAAAACAAGTAAAGCTGACCACAACAGAAGCTTGACGTGAATGATTCATTTCACCTGCTCATGGTGTGAATGAAGCACCAGCGGTGTGAGGAAGAGTTAGACGCAGCATGCCAGATCAAAAAAAATCTTCCTGTGGGCTTTAAAGTCAATCAATAGAGTGAATTAGTAACAGGCAGAGCAATATCCTGAAGAACACACTGACCACAGAATGTCTATAAATTATTACGCAGAAAAATGAGCAGCTTATTTTATTGCGAGATGCCAGCGCTAGCCTGCGATCGAATCAACTGTTAATTACGCTGCAGCCTGTTAATGGCTACACACACACGCACACACACGCACACACAAACACACACACACACACACACACACGAGTCCTGTGGGACGTGTCGGTGGATCATACTGTCCACTGCAAGTGCATGTGGGCCGATTTTATTTCCCAGAGAGCATGTGTGTTTGCACTCGATTGGCTAAATTACAGGGTGTGATGTGCTTTTCACCGCAAACTCAGTGTAACGTCGAGTCTGAACCCCCACTGCCCCCAAACACACATCAACCCCCCCACACAACACACCCCGGCGGAGCGGCTGAGCAGGCACTTGATGGATGACTTCATCAGTACAAGGCCAGACTGCAATGAATTACAAACTCCTGCAGTCTAATGAAACCCGCACCCCCAATCCCACCACACCACACCCACCGCTGTCGCCGCCGCTCGCATACTAGCCGTCTAAAGCACTATATGAGACAAGAAGGAGTGCGTCCCAACTCACAGTATATGCCCTTTCTGTAGTGTACACTGGCCATCAGAGACAACAGTTTGTGTGATTTCTTCTTTCATTTCTGTGTCAGACAAATGAATGCCAAATGTGTTTTTAAATATACATTACTTTAGTGGCAAGCTAATGAGTTTAGCGCTAAGCTAACGCTAAGAGCATGCACATGTTAGGATATTTGTGTGATTTTATGACATGTTAAGATATCCAAACACACACCAGCATGGCCACATGCTCACTGTGTGTTTGAACAGATCTTGGTAGTTTTGTGGCAGAGGTTTTTGAAATACGGTTCTCCGTCATCACTGAAGGATTTCGGTTTCTTTATGATGCCGAGCTCAAATTTGACAGCGATGGTTCCTGTTTGTTTAATCAAACTGAGCGCAGCAAGATAACGTCGAGTGAATAAAATCAATCAAACCTCAGAATGACATTTTAATATCTGCTATAGAGAAATCTGCGGAAAGATTGGCACATTTTAAATATAGAGAAGCTGTTAATAATGCATTAACATATGAGTGTTTGTGAAAAAGTGATATTCCAACCAAATGAAACCTGCGGGTTTATTTCGATAAGACTGTTCCGAATATGAAAAATAATCTTTCCATTTTATGAAGCATATTCATGAATAATAGTGATGTCATTCGTTGTATATTAATGACGTGAGAAAGAACACAGTTCACAGTTTACAGTGGAAAAGTTGATTTTTACGATTTTTTGCATGAACAGTTATTGAGAAAAGTCTCATGGCGTCTGACTGCAGTCCTTCGCTTTTCATTTAAAAGACACACAAACGAGTGCTTTTTTAAGTGTTATGAATGTGGGTGTGTTTGATTTTCTTCAGCTTCACGATGCATCCAGACAACAGAGAGAAAACAGGCAGGAATGTAACATGACTCGCTCACCAATGCAAGAATACACCCTCAGATTTCTGAACCGTCACAAATACACCCCCAGATACTCAAATGTTGTGTGCATACCAAAAGTAAGTATGAACAAACATGTCTTTTGCGTCCGAACAGCTCCAGTCGTGGCTGTGACACTGGAAAAGAGTTACAATTTATGTTGCTTCAAAGGGCACCTAGAGCCCAGCGCGCCATGAAAAGCTATTGAGAAGAGCAGCTTTCTTCGTCTCTCTCTCATTCTTTCTCCTGAGGTTCCCCCAAAACAATCGCTGGCTGGGCTCGGCTCAGAGCCGTTGGACCTCGGCCAGCCCCCCGTTTGCTCTACACCAATAATTTATGTTCACTGAAGATGGTGCAAGGTTCTACAGCGACTCTAGCTATCAATTTTCCTGCCAAGCAAACTGTTGCCCTGCAAAAACGGGGATTGGCAAGGCCGTGCGGAGAGGGATGCTGGGGGGATCGTGAGGGGGAGGTGGGCACCCCCGTGAGGCTGGCCTGGAACGCAGTTGCTGAGGGTAAACAAGCATTAGCACGAAAAATCAATCACTCCCACTCTCAAGGCCGTCAGAGAGAACCGCAGAGAGGAACAAACACACACCCACTGCAGCCAGAGATACACACACACACACAATTAGGCAAAAGTTTTGCTCTTCACCAGCTGTTGTTAGCGGTAACATCTCCAGCAACTGACACACGCTCTCTCTGTAATGATACAAACAGTCTGCTTATGAAAAACAAACATCAGACAACAAACATCAGCGGCTACAGTCCTGGCAAGCTTTTCAGACTGAGTGTAATACTACTGGACTCTCACCATTTCTCAAGTGGTTGGTTGTTTTCTAGCCCAATTTAAAAGATCCCACCCCAAAGTCCCTACAGAATTCTGATATCCAGATTCAGTATGGCAATGCGCAGTCCAAACGATTAACAAATCTGGAACAAGACTGATGATTTCTGTTCTCATGTACTGCATGTTCACAGCGCAAAGAGAGTTTAGGGGTAAGAAATTTGATCAAATCACTACATTTAAGCAAGTGCAATAATGACACAAAACAAACTTCACTAAAGTGTGTTAGCGTGAGAGGCTTTGGTAGACCTCACCACTCGGACACATAGAACACTCACAATAACCATGTGTGCGTATGGATGAGGCCCACAGCCATAGTGATGAGGCTAGTTAATCATCAGATCAGGTTCATGGCTTTTCTTACCACTGTGGCCAGCCGACTCTTTCAAGGGAAGAAACTTGATCTCTATGTCCTTGCACAGGGAGCGGGGAACAGAAGATAGACTGAATATCCTCTCATCCTCTTAACCTCTGGCTTTGGGGTGTACATTTAACAAAACCAAAGTCTCAAATCAACAGCACTAGAATTTATTTTTTCACCCGAACACCAACCTAGTTTTCTTTAACAGCAGCTTCAGCAATTGCATGCATGTCGAAGACTATTCTTGTGACGCATTCATTTTTCAACGCTAATCATAAAGAAAATGAGATGCTAGTTTTGGGTCAGACTGAAATCAGAGGTGTCCGAGTGGAAGGGTTGATACTGCTGGCCACGGGACCACTCATGCTCGAAGGCAAACTGGACAAATCTAGCAGATAAACATGAACATTGATTTAATGACCTGGAATCACACTGTAAAACAACAGCCCGTGAAATGAGGCAAATAACAAGCTGGCCAGATTCGCAACTGGAAAAAGAAATCTGGCCCAACAGACAGAGGCAACAATGCACCATTCATCTGACATTCTGAAAATGCCTGAACCACAGTCTGTAATGACTTGATTAGTCTAGATGGCACCCGTGAGCAACGGAGCCGAGACCTCGCGGGTCACGTTCATTAGGCCACTGGGCTTCTACCTTTGGCTTACTGCTGCCGTTCCCCCACCATCCCACAGGGCAAGACGTACTTACGTTATTCTTTAATATATCTTGCCTGTGTGAGAGAAAGGAAAGGATGTTTATTGCTTGTGGGGTACATGGACTGAGTTAAAGAACAGGCCACTGGGAAGCCGAAGAACAACAGGGTCGTCCGACTAGCGGGCAACAAAGTAGTTGAAAAAAAACCTTGGTACTCTGGCAGAAACCTTTCATGTGAGCAGGACTTGGCAGCGTGCAATATTATAATACTACTTGTGTTTTTAAGGCTGAAGGACAAACCTCACAGATATCTAAGATGCACACAGAATATTCATTTATTCAGCAATGAAGAGAACTCGTAGCAAATTATAAAACTGATTTAAAGTGAAAACCCACAGCGGAGGAAGACCAGCCATTATCTGGGAATGTGGTGTAACCAAGCAGCCGGCAAACAGCTGCAGGGGCAATTTCCTGTAGGGTAATGACGCTAAAAATGCAGAAGTCAAGCATGGCGCCCACTTAGTTGGCTCTGCGAAAGAAGTAAACAGCGTCTCTGCCGAGAGGCCGCCGCGGAGGGTTTGTGTAAACCCACCCGAGCGAACGTTCATCCTCGCCGAAGCGGGGGACAGAATGAGCACGCTTAGCCAAAGGTCCTCTCCGTCACGACTGGACGAACGTTACAAGACAACAGCAAATGTCGCTCCATCAGCAGCTCGTACCTGTTATGCACGCCGCTTTCAGGAATGTGGTTTACGGCCTC
This sequence comes from Triplophysa rosa, assembly GCF_024868665.1. NCBI lineage: Eukaryota > Metazoa > Chordata > Actinopteri > Cypriniformes > Nemacheilidae > Triplophysa > Triplophysa rosa. The sequence continues at coordinate 829,497 of NC_079899.1, read as the reverse complement.
TCAGAAATACTCTTCTTCGCACAGCACCGTTTTATCTTTGAAAGAAAATCAAGACCTGCAGTCATTACTAAGCGCTCAGGCAGTGGATTGCTGTGAGCTCTGGGGACTCTCCACTCTTGATGTTCCAGACTAAGGGGTGTATGAAGAGTCTTAATGGCTCTAAGAGCAAAGGGCCTCTTTTAGGTGCATTCCAGCCGCCTGTGCTCTCCCCATAGTGCTTCTCTGCTCAATCCTGCCCTGAGGCCTGCTGACCTCTGACCCGGCTGACCGGCTTGGCTGTAGGCTTCTCGTTTGTTACTGGCTTTATCCACTGACAAAGCAAGCAGGAAGCTGGCAGCTACCCAAGAGTCCCATGAGAGGATGGCCAACAGCTTGCTCAGCTTACCGCTTATTAGTGGATGGGGGTCAGCAGGCAGCACAAATACGAAACGTAGCTGCCTTTCTTCATTTTTAGTTTCCCGGATAATGAATCAGCGCAGAAAAAATAAGTTTGATGAGCATGGCAATCCTAAATCTACCAGAGCGGATTAACTGACAAACCCCGGCAGGAGCGATTGGTGAACTGGATTGAGTTCCTTATCATTGTGCCCTTGAGCGAGAAACTTGACCCCAGGGCTCTCCGGGCAGACTGTCCTTCTAGTAAATGTACTGTAAGTCCTTGTGGATCAGAAAGCATCTACTAAAATGGCAATTAAACTAATAACAGCCCCGGCTCTTTTCTTTCTCTCCCTGCACTCGAACGGTGCGTACTGCGGGATCAAAGCGATCTCCAGTAATCCAAACACAGTCGTTACTCTGAAAGTTTACGCGCTGCCTTAGAAGGAGAGATAAAAGGGGATTGACTGGATCCACTTACAGCTTTCTGGACTGATCCAAGCCACAAGCAAGAACTGCCAGCTCAAAGCTAGCAGAGTGCAGCTGATGTACTGGACTCCAGCAAGACGGAAGAGCGAGGGGAGGTCATTAACCTCTGCGTCTAAAACGCACTCAGATGGCTTCCCGCTCTGGAGGCTGTTGACAAGCGTCTCTGTTCTTTTCAACAACTTGTTGAGCTGTCTCCACCCTCCCCTCCCCCACATCTGAAACTAACACCACCCGTCCTCATATGAGGAATGTAACCCAAGCCCCTCTGCCATCACTTTGCGAGAGAAGCTCGCTTAAGGTGTGAGACAGCTGTTGTTGCGTTGTTGTGCATATTTTCTCTAGCGCTGCTCCTTGCATTTTCACCTGCTCACCCTCTGTGTGCCGCTGCACACAGCAGTGCAACTGAGCACAGTGGATGCTGACTGACGGGAATAGTACCTCTGTAATGGTGAAAGTGCTTCAGTAATGGCTATGCGATTGATGGATGGGCGATCTAGCGCAGAAGTCATTATCACATACTAAAAACAAACGAGTCCAGAGCATTTAAAATAAAGCTGTGCAGGGCAGGAAAACAGTTTCCCATCAGCTTTTCAATGTGGCTCCTCACCTTTAACTCCAGAGTTAAGGCTCCTGGGAAGGTCTGGGCTATGAGGCTGTCTGCTGGTTCACATAAAGCTTCAGGATGTCATTTCCCTCCTTTCTCGCCTCATCCTATAGCAGACATCTAGATTTGCTAATCCTGGACGCTCTCGATGTTCTTCCACATCTCCATTACTGTCAGTGGTTAGCACAATCCACTGTAGCAATTACGGCCATTGGAAAGGTCAGAATGCTCCACGGCAAAATTGCTAACATCTGCAAAGCTCCCTCCACGTGTCAGTGGCTCGTCTTTGCCTAAGCACATTCTTCTTTTTACCACAGCTTGTTTCAAAAGCAAACTCCACGTTTGTTTACTTAATTCTGCTCAAACTGTGCTTTAAAGAGATTCCTCGCTGTTCGCGTCCAGATAACGTAAAATGGTGCGTGAAGACTCGCCTTCCTGTGCTCCGCAGGCTTCATTACTTTTTAATATCTGCGCAGGAAGAGGGAAAAATGGCGTGGAGATAATCAATGGGACGGAGGCCGTAGCCCATTAATCTCCCTGTGGATTCCGTTCTAATGTGCACACTTGCTTGGGCAAACACGGGCTCTGGTGTTGCGCCCGTGTTTGCCTGGTTGGGCCACTTAATGAAACACAGTTTCCTTCTGAGGAGCTTTTGCTGAATGAAAAATAGACCGTCTGCAGCTTGCCACGGCGACGAGCGGCAATGTATCTTGGAATTCAGGTGGGAGTTGTACGTAGCACATGTGAACGAGACACACAATAAGAGCAGCAGGCAGGAAATGGTGTGAGCACTAGAGCAGGTCCCAAAGGAGATTTTATCAAAGATCCCTAATGCAAACACAAGCACAGCTGACCGGGGGGAGGCACTCGAAAGAAAGGTGACCTGCAGCACTGAACCAGGACAGAGGAAGAAGATAAACTCAGCCCAGAGAGGCCTCTCGGGTACAGCTGTACATGTGGAGAGGGATGTATACGGATACCGCCAGTTCTACCAGAAAGACTCGGGAGGCAAGATTATGTGACAATGAACATTTATTTAGACAACTGGTCAGCGACAATGTTGAAACTGGTAAAGTATATAGTTCTTTGGTGTAGGCCCCGTCCATAGCTTGCATCCAGAGGGTCAAGGATTCCTGCACTTCCTGCCTGATGATGAAGGCAGGGGTGCAGTTGACCGCCTTTTTGATAATAGACGGGGGCCAACCTGGTGGTGGTGGGGAGGATGGGGGTAATATCCAGAGGCTTCAACTACGAACGCAAACAGAGAGTAAGTGGCGATCTTATATACTACAAGTGTTGGATGATGATTGGTTAGATCTTAATTGTATAGGTCTATACGTAGTAGGTGACGTGATATTGAGTCTTCCCGGCAGAACTTGCGCTGAAGCTTACATTTCTAAATGAGATCTAACCGTTGGTTTCACAAGCCCAAACAACCACCTGTAGGCAGGATTAGCCTCTGTGACCCATCCCCAAAGGTAACCGAGACACACCGATAGGGACGCGTGCTCGGTCGCTCCTGTGGCCGTATCACGTGCATGTCGTCAGGCAGGGCGAAGAAAGAGGACAAGAGAGAAACAATGTGGAAGAGCGGGTGGGCGGTGCAGCAGGCGTAAACAGAGGGACAAACAGCAGATGAATGTACGGCGTAAGCCAGGGTGAAGTTTGATATGGTTTGCGTGTCTGCCGTGAAGCCGGTGAGTGAAGAAAAACACAAACCCGTGGCTAAGAGGATTGAGAGGCAGGGATAGTGCACGCCGGAGCCCGCAGGTGCGGGAGATTTGTGCCTGTATGGAATTGTGTGATTCACCCCCTCCCGGAACGCCGCGTTCCGCTACCACGAACATGCTATACTTCATTTGCTGGCGATTATGCGGCTTGCTGGCCCTCTAAGCCCCTTTGAACTTGTAATTGCCGCTGGTTTTAAATAATGAACATTAAGGGAGATTCACAAGAGTGTGTGTAATTACAGGTTTTCCTTTTTTTCTTTTGCTCCCCAGCTGAAGAGAGAGAGGTGGAGGAGAAAGGAGGAGGAGGTTCTGCTTGCTAAAATCGGTGATGTCTTGCCAAGACTCTTTATCTTAATCGCTGTAGATCTGCGCTGGGTTTTTGAGCCCGGCGGCCTTGGGGACACGACGACTACTGCCATCTGATCAATATTCATACACATTCACATCTGGAGCTAAGATTAGGTTATCCTTCTTGTTTTTCTTCGTTTCATTGGATTTTCTTTTATTTATATCTTCTTTATTCCTTTGCGTCTTTATAGATGTTTTGGAATCTGCTCACAGGTTTCAGTCGTCATAAAAATGGAACCGTATCAATGGTGTGCGCTATCAGTGCGCCGCGGCGAAGGAAAGCCTCGGTTTGTCGACGTCTTGGGAGGCCAAACTAATTTTGTTTGCCGCCTTTAATGTGTGATTAAAGATACACTCAACCGCCGTTCCGCAGTGGCCGAAAGGAGGTGCAAACCCAGCTCGGAGGGAGGCCCGTGAGGAGAAGTGTTGGAAATAAAAACCAGCAGCAGCGAATGGGCGGGAAGATCACAGAGCGCTGGGAATCAGAGGAGCATCGGTCCCCTGACAAAACAAAACAGACAAAAAGAGTCTGTCTTTCATTTCTGCTCCACACACACACGCGGCTGTCCTCTTCTGCTTCTATTGGGCTGCTGGAACACTCCGTTGAGCTCTAGACTTTAAGACGAGGTCTAGAGTACAAAGTGGTCTGCACATTCTTTTTTCTGTTTGTTTCTCCTCAGGTCAGATCAAATGCATTCCCACACACACGCATGTTGAAGCATGTTCAAGTCTGCTTTATTCATATTCACTCAGTCTGGGTATGTAAGAATCTTCAGCGAGATCATCCTTAAACTCTGAAAGATCTCTCACTGTCTTGGAGTTTCTCTCTGATTGGTTAAAGCTCGAGAGATGTGCACCCTCATCAGTCATCTCTAAACAACATGATGAACATCCCACAATAGCATTTTCTTATAACTATGCATTATTATATAATATCATTCAAGCATAAATGATTTCAATGCATATAAATGAAAATGATTCACTTAGTAGCTCTACGTAGCTCTAGATTTTCACTTGAACTTTTTAGCCATTTTATAATGAATGCATAAATAATGCTGAAAAATATCAATGAAATATAATGAGATTTAAAATAGAGGAAATGTTAATGCCAAACACACAAACTGTCAAACCCGTCTGACCTGCACACGAGCAGGAGCGGTTCATTCATATAACTGCACAACACAAAGAAAAGCAAGCGACTGGGTGTGAAGTTTGAGCTCTCTGTGTTTAACAGCTGACGGCCGCGGCGTGACGGGATCTGCTGTAATGATGTTGCTTGATTTCCACATTCACACCTCAATATGACAATGTGAACAGATGGCCGACAGCAGCGTGTGTGTGTGTGTGTGTGTGTGTGTGTGCGCGTGTGTGTGTGTCCTCACTTGAGGGTCATTAGCCAACCAAGACCTTCTCCATCCAATAATAAACAAGAGCAGAATTTCTCTTTCTGTAAACCATAAACACACTCGTTAACATCAGTCAAACATTTTATGACCTTACAAACCTCTACATTTACATGTCATCATTCAGCAGACGCTTCCACCCAAAGCCACTTACAATTGAGGTCTCAGAAGCCTTAAAATAAACCATCAATTAAATAAAACTCAGCTACTGTACGGCTGTCTTCTCAAAAGTAACATTAATAGGAGGATTCTTTTTTAAAGACTCATTTATTGGTCTCATGAGAATGAGCAGAAGTGTCATCTAAAGACTGTCATTCGTGTGTTTGTTGATAGATTTACAGTTACTGTGGAGTGATGACAAGAGTCATGAGCAGGTGTGCTTCAACAGATCCGACTGCAGATGATGATGATGATGATGATGATGATGATATATGTGTGATCTCCTTCCATTAGCTGCCAGTATTACACCGATTCTTAAACAACATGAGAGATTTCTGCAGTCATCCCACGTGTCCGGCTCCAGCGCTCTGTTTGTTTTCACTCTTGAGGGTCCATCACGGTGACAGTGCAGGCATGGGGGGGTATCTCTGTATCTAAATGCTTCCTGTTTTCATTGAAGTCCTGACCCGCGTCCTAGCAGGAGACGTGCTGAGGGCAACAACTCACTCGTCGGCAGATTTCAAAGTTTGTCTCCTGAAACTGTTGGGTGGGTGACCCTGCATCAACCCCGACACAAGCCCTGTTTCTCTTTCTTCCACCCTAGCATCAATATGAAGTGAAGTAGAGGAAACAGCCCCAGAGAGCTTTATCTTTCTGATAACAAAAACATATCTCCTTAAACGTTTCCATTAGGTTAAGAAAACGTTGTTATTGGGAGCTTGTAAACGTTTCACTGTTCAAACTTACGTTTACAGAATGTTTAGCAATAGAACAACATGCTCGTTTAACGTTACTGCGAGAACGTTTTCTGCTCACTTTGAAAGAGTTGTGAGAAGGTTCTCTGTGGCGTCTCTCTCCAGTAACCCTGCACATCTTCTCTCAGTGATGGGCGTTGGGCGTTCTCACTGTAAATAAAGGCTCAGCGAGGTCTCACCCATGGCCGGGTGGCCTCAACGCAAGCGAGAGTTCCCTTGGAGACGAGGCCATCGGTTTCACTGCACAATTGTAACTGTTAGTTGTTTTGTGAGCGTTTGGGGGGGTGGAGGTGGGGTTACGTCTTTTGAGCTTTACAGAATAGGTGACAAAGGCTCAACGTTGAGAACATATGTAAAGAGACCCCCGCGGCTCACGGAGGAGCAGCGTCTCTTTGGCCCGCGCTTGAGAAAATACAACCTCGCCGCTTTTCTTTTGGCCCGCTGAATGAATGGCTGAATGGAGAACGGCCGCTACGGGCCATTCAGGGCCAAAGTCCCCATGAATTCACCCGCGCACAAATGCATGCTGAACTGGAAAATGCATTTGCTTAACAAATTAAAATAAAAGGCCTGGATGTGTTAGTGTGTGGCGTGCACTCGCTCGTTCAGAAGCGTTCAATTAAGCCGATCTTTGGTGGGGAAAAACAGAAAGGTCCTCTTAAAAGGAGCATTACTCACACATACTAAACAAATCTGCAGTGTTACCAGAGACTCTGCATATCTAAAGATTCCAAAAGCGTCCTTTCATTTTTAACACAACTCAGTTAATAATCACTACAAAAGCCGAAAATCACCGAGTGAAGCGTGAGGGGTTTGTGCGGTTTAACTGTACAGCGTCACATTCAGCGGCGGATGATGATGATGATGAGAAGAGCAAGACTGCATCACTTCAACACGTCCTGCAGAAACTCCTGATGGATTTACAGAACATCATTGTTCTGCCTTTGCTTAGATAATCAGGTCCAGAGGCCAGACGCGAGGGAGATTTGACCCGATCGCTCGGTTCGACCCACACACACACCAAACACAGGAGGACACAAATTGCTCATGTGCTCGGGGACGACATCTGACCCTTCCTGTGCCGATCGATGGATCCTGAGCCACGGATGATGTCCGGACATCAGAGAGGCCGATGGAACACGAGCCCCGCACCCGACACACACACGCGCAAACTCTCCTTCTGCTACAACAACTCAACATGCTCCTCTGTAAAACTTGTGTTTGAGCGGAGACGTGAAGCCGTGTTCAATAATAAACGTGCATTAGCACATCCAGACGCTATTTCAACAGAACGCCACTTACTGTGAGATGCTGGAAGAGCCACGCTCGCATGATGTTGGTGGCCACCTTGGGGAAGATGCCGCGTTTTTTCTGCCTCTTTTTGTCCTTGTCTGGATCATCGTCGTCGCCCGTGCCGGGTGAGGCCACGCTGTTGTCTAAACCATCTCCTGGACAAAATGAGAGCTCGTTAGAAACGAGACACAGCGACGTAATACAAACTCATTAACGGCCGAGCTCGTGACATCGTCACCATGAAGCGCTTGTGCCATGTGTCTCCAAACACAGAGTAAAACCTTTCGTCACTTCACGTGTGATAAAACAAGTGTAAATGTGTTACAATAAATAAAAGATCACATTTGACCATCATAACTGTGTGAATACTCAATAACAATAATAAAATACCATTTAAAGGTTTAATTCCCATGACGCATTAATGCTTATTTCATTATAGAATGTAATTTTACACAGTGTGTCATCAGCAGCGACGCTGACACAATCAGTGTGATCAGTGTATGTATGAGGGCAGGTCAGGTCTTCTGCTTCCAGTTTTTGCCCTTTCCTCTTCCCTCTGCCATTAGTTGTGCATTAGCAAAAATGATTTACTTTTAAAAGTCGGTTATTTTTTCTTGGCCTTGGGCGAAAATGCCTTGAAAGCCTTCCTTCAGGGCATCTAAATTATGTATCTGAAAAGTCCTCCAGTGCGTTGTGGAAGCACCGCGGCACTGTACAAATTTACCCTCGCACGTCTCTCTGTTTTTGGCCAGACATCAATCACGCTCACCTATATGAGCAATAATCACACATGAATATTTCAAGTAATCACTTTAAAAAGTAGGAAAGAGAAGAGATCCGACGCGCGCCGTCATCAGATGCAAAATTCATGAATAACACAAGGACAGTTGAAGTCTTTCCCCTCGCTCTCTTTTGTTTGTAGCTTTTGTGTCTGTCATACTAAAATGTAAGCTTTGAATGCCACCTCAACTCAAAGTCTATGTAAAAAAAGCTTAAAACAACAAACCGGCTGTGTGACTCAGTTGTTATTTGATCATGTGTGTCGTTCTGTTGAACACAGAGATGACAGAGAGCTAATTCACCCGCTGGCTTATCATAATAATAACATCACCAGAGCTCTGTGTGTGTGTGTGTCAGTGTTTGGTGTTGTGTTGTGGTGTGTGTGTGTCAGTGTTTGGTGTTGTGTTGTGGTGTGTGTGTGTCAGTGTTTGGTGTTGTGGTGTGTTGTGAGTGGATCACAGTGGCAGAGAGAGTTAGCGGCCAGGCCAAAAGAAGGCCAGATTAATTTTATTGACGTTTCCATTCTCAGTGCAACATGATCTGTGTTCACAGCGGCAGGCCGACCCGTCACTTCATTACCCCGCGGCCGTTTGGTCATTTAAAGACTGGACACTTATTTATTATGTTGTGTTCTGATATAGCATTCACAGATGCTGAACAGCTAAATTATAGTCGAACCATAATCGTCCAATAAGATTGCAATGTTCTAACCCAATATGGCATCAGAACCAATAACAACATAAAAACAATGTTAAAACGTTGACGAAAAGTCACTGTACTTGTGGATAAGCATAGAATGAACACAAATGAACAACACACACGGTGGTGGAGATAATTGAAAAATTGATGGATTAGAGTGAGAAAGAAAGAAAGAAAGAAAGAAAGAAAGAAAGAAAGAAAGAAAGAAAGAAAGAAAGAAAGAAAGAAAGAAAGAAAGAAAGAAAAACTGAAAGAAAGAAAAACTGAAAGAAAGAAAAAAAGAAAAACTGAAAGAAAGAAAAAAGAAAGAAAGAAAGAAAGAAAGAAAGACTGAAAGAAAGAAAGAAAGAAAGAAAGAAAGAAAGAAAGAAAAAAAGAAAAACTGAAAAAAGAAAGAAAGAAAGAAAGAAAGAAAGACAGACAGAAAGAAAGAAAGAAAGAAAGAAAGAAAGAAAGAAAGAAAGAAAGAAAGAAAAACTGAAAGAAAGAAAAACTGAAAGAAAGAAAGAAAGAAAGAAGGAAAGAAAGAAAGAAAGAAAGAAAGAAAGGAGCACACTTGCTCATTACATGTGAAGGCGCTAATCTACATGCCCCCCTCAGTCGTGCGTTCACTGGTTTGTGCCGGAGCGCCGCAGGGCGAATGGTGCCGAACGCTAATGGCTTCTGACTGTTCCCTGGCAACTCCACCATCTGAACCTGTGCTGATGTGAACTCAGAGAGGAGGAAGACAGGGGGGAGGGGAAGTATCCCATCATGCACCTCTGAGACGAGGGCAGATGGGGGGTGGCTATTAGGAGACGGCCCAAAGGCCTCTGGGTGATGAGCTGCTGGAGTCATGCCTCGGGCACTTTTGGAAAAGCAGTACCCTTGGAGAAAGAAAAATAACATGCCCTCCTTCTCTCCTGTCTGTGTCTCACACGGGTCCTGTATGTGTGTGTGACAGGAGACCTCAACAACTCATACAAGTACATTCATTACCAGTCACACACTCGCAAGCGCTTCATTCTCATTAGAAGCAGAAGATCATGTGCTGCATTGTCAAGCTTTGGCTGTAAATGTAAGAAGTGTGTAGTAAGTGGATCTATCCCAGCGCTTCTTATGAGACGAAAGGAAGACAAGAGAAGGAAGCCAGAGGATGTGCAGTGGTGTTGGGGGTTTGGACATTTGTTTCAGTGTAATGAAGCATGAATGTGGAGGTCGTGTTAAAGACACTAATGCCAGCCGCCGTCCACACACCCTAAAGAGAGAGAGCGCTGATCCAGAGCACTGCACTCACCCGGAATCACTGAGGTCAACCCCGAAGAAGAGCCACCCCCCCCNCCCCCCCGAGCTGTATCTTCTACCGAAAAGAGTGCCGTAGGCCTAGATCAGGTTTCGGAAGCTGAGGTGAGTGTTTTTAATTCATCTATGCGAGCCGGTTAAAATGAAAGCCCAAATGTTTTGAATGCTGATATCGGTGCTAAGGAAAATGAAAATGGTAGTGTGGATGTGGATGTGGTGGCTGGGTTTAGTGGTTTGCAATCGAGTTTGGTGGTGGAGAGTGAAGATAGTGATGAAGGAATGATGGAGGAATGTGAAAGTTTTTCAGATCTTTCTGAAATCGATGGAAGTCAGCCTATGAATAACGTTTATACTGTAGAGGAATTGAATGATTTTCTCGATGTAACAAAAGGGTAAAAAGTGGATGTTTTAAGATACTTCCCGGATGTTAACAAATTTGTTAAATCAGTAGTGAATGCTCAGAAGTCAGTTGGCCACGAGGTAATTTCAAAGCAAAAAAGATATAGGTTGAAAAAGTTTTTGACGGCCGTGCGTAAGACTAAAATTGTTAAAGGGGATTTGTAAAAAAATAAATAAAAAAAGAACATGTATATGGGTTTAATTTCTAATTTTTGTTTTTTCTATATCTTTTTGGTTTTCTTTTCTCTTTCCCCTATCATGGAGATTCTAAGAGTTGGATCTTTAAATATTAATGGGTTGAGGGATGGGGGGAAGCGAGCTTTACTAATTGAATTTCTCAAATTTAAAGAAAATCATGTAATATTTTTACAAGAAACTCATAGTGACTTAAAAAATGAGTTGGATTTAAATTTGTGGTGGGAAGGGAATATAGTTTTAAGCCATGGCACAAATGTAAGTGCAGGAGTTGCTATTTTATTTTCACCTTTTCTTAATGTGAAGATTTTATCAACAACTGAAATAGAAAAAGGTCGTATTTTGATTGTGAAAGCAGAAATTAAGAATCAATTATTTGTTTTCATAAATATTTATGCACCAAATAAAGGGTCAGACAGAACTACTTTTTTGAAAAAATTAGAAGTTGTTTTTAAAACCTACTCTTTGGACGAATTTTTAATAGTAGGTGGCGATTGGAATTGTACTCTTGATTTTCTATTAGATAGGAATCATGAAGAACCTGATTTGGTATCTGCCTCTCTTTTAAAATCTATTATTCTTAAGCATGATTTTATAGATGTATGGAGAGGAAAAAATAATAAGTTGAGACAATATACATGGACAAAAGCAACACAAGGAAGAATAAGTTTAGCAAGACTTGATAGGTTTTATGTTAAGAATGAAGCAAATAATAGAATAATGGACTGTAACATTTTTCCATGTTGTCTATCAGATCATCATTTTATTACTATTAATATTGTTTTGATGCAGACGAAATATAAAAGTCCTTACTGGAAGTTTAATGTAGCATTGTTGAAAGAAAAAGATTTTCATGATAAATTTGAATTGTTTTGGACTGAGTGGGTTTACAAAAAAAATGAATTTGATGATTTAATGCAATGGTGGGATATAGGAAAGATACAAATAAAAGTTTTTTGCCAGCAGTATACAGCTTTTTCTACAAGAACAATTAGAGAAAAAATTTCTGAAATGGAGCAAGAAATATTTCATATTACATCTGGTTTGATTTATCATTCAGAATCTTTCTCACCTGGTATGTTATCAGAAAAGAAAAAAGATCTTGAAACTTTGTTGCAGGTGCGGGCAAAAGGAGCCCTGATAAGATCTCGCTTTATGTCTGTAAATGAGATGGATTCCCCCACTGCTTATTTTTTTAATTTAGAAAAAGTGTCAAAGCAACAAAATGAAATGTACTGTTTGACAACACCAGATGGACTAAAGACTTCTGATTCAAGACAGATGCGAAAAATTGCAGTGGATTTTTATTCGGACTTATATAAAAAAGAGGAAACCGACACAGTTTGTGTTTCACAGATATTGCAACAACTACCTTCTATTTCTAAAGAACAGAAACAGACTTTGGATCATACTATTTCCTTTGAGGAATTAACTGAGGCTGTCAAACAAATGAAGACAGGTCGAGCACCTGGAATTGATGGACTATCAGTGGATTTTTACAAGGCTATGTGGAAGTACATTGGAAAAGAATTTTATATGGTGATCCAAGAATGTTTTAAGCAAAAACGCCTTCCCAAAAGTTGTCAAAGAGCGGTGTTAACATTGTTACCAAAAAAAGGAGATTTAAGTCATTTGAAGAATTGGAGGCCTCTGTCTATTTTGACATCTGATTACAAATTAATAGCTAAAGTATTAGCAAACAGATTGAAGACTGTACTGGGAGATATAATACATGAAGACCAGTCGTATTGCATTCTTGAAAGAACAATATATGACAACATTTTTTTGGTCCGAGATATCATGGAATACTCTTAATTAAATGAAGTGAATGTTGGTTTTTTGTTCCTGGATCAGGAGAAAGCATTTGATAGAGTTGACCATGGGTATTTATTTGACACATTGAATGTGTTTGGTTTTGGTGAGCTTTTTATTTCTTGGATCAAATTGTTGTATTCAAATGCCTCTTGTATTCTAAAAGTAGGAGGAGGATTAAGTAAACCAATAAGAATACATAAAGGCATCAGACAAGGATGTCCATTATCTGGTCAGTTATATGCTTTAGCGGTAGAGCCCTTATTGAGTCATTTAAGAAAAGGTTTATCTGGTTTAAAGGTGGGAGATGAATGTAACTCTGTTAAGTTAACTGCTTACGCAGATGACATTACTGTAATTATAAAAGATCAGAATGATATTGATCTTGTTAATGGCAGTATTTTGTTGTATGAGAGAGCATCATCTGCCAAACTTAATTGGAGTAAAACTGAAGCTTTTTGGTGTAATAATAACACAACAATGCATTTACCTTTTCTACAAAATATAAATTGGGAAAAAAATGGTTTTAAATATTTAGGCATATTTTTGGGCTCTGAAATGTATCAAAGAAAAAACTGGGAAGGTGTAAAAGATAAAATTTGTAATAGGTTATCAAAATGGAACTGGGTTTTGCCTCAACTATCTTATAGAGGAAGAGTGTTGGTTATAAATAATCTTGCGGCCTCTACACTTTGGCATAAATTGATTGTATTGAATCCATCAGAAGAAATTATTAGAGAAATTCAAAAAATGTTTGTTAATTTTTTCTGGGCTGGGCAACATTGGCTTAGAGAGTCAGTATTGTATCTTCAAATAAATGATGGGGGTCAAGGCCTTATGGATATTAAATCTAAAATGGCTGCTTTTAGACTGCAAACTGCTCAAACACTGTTATATCACACATCTCAGAACTGGATAAAAGTAGCTTGTGCTTTATTGAATAGAGTGGGACATATGAAGTTGGACAAGCATCTCTTTTTAATGAATTTGAAAGAAATGGATCTTAGTGGACTCTCTCCCTTTTATGTTTCAGTTTTGAATGCATGGCAAATCTTTAACATGAATAGGGTGAAGTCTGAAAAATCTTGTGAGTGGGTTCTGGAAGAACCTTTAATTTTTAATCCTCACCTATCTAGTGTGATTTTAAAATCACAAGCGGTGTGCACAAGCTTGGTGAGAGCAGGAATAAGTAAGATTTGTCATCTTAGATTTAATGATCAATGGATGACTGCAGAAAGTCTAGCCGTAAAGATTGGTATCCATTCCGTCAGAATTGTGGAAAATTTATTAGCTGAATTACAAGTGTGTTTTCCTGTATTGCCATTGCAAAATGAAAAATCTGAGAAAACATTCCCCAACATAAGTGTAGATGTAAATGTAGGGGAATGGCAGGAGTCTGATGGAAGAATGCTTTCTTTTAAAACACCCGAACTGGGCTTTTTTGACAAAATTTCCAAAAAAGCACTTTATTGTGTTTGTGTCAAATTTTTAAATATGAAAGCATTAAAAGACCTTCCGGAAACAAAGTGGGTTGACTTTGTTGAACCAGGTGCCTCTCCAAAAGGATGTTGGAGGTCTTTATATAAAAAACCCATTGAAAAAAGATGTGGGGATTTACAATGGCGAATTTCTCATTGCATAATGGCAACAAATAGATATAAGGCCCATATAAATCCTTTGCAAGAAGAAGAATGTTTATTTTGTGGGTGTACAGAAACAGTTTCTCATATATTTATTGGGTGTTCAAGAGTATTGGGAGTTCTTGGTGTGTTAAGTGAGTTGAGCCGTAATCTTGGTTTTATTTTTACAAATTGTTTGTTCATTTTTGGACCAAGATATAGTGCCGCAAATAGGAGAAAAATTGTTCTAATTAATTTCTTATTTGGTAAGGCAAAAATGGCGATTTGGTTAACAAGGAAGAACAAAATGCTTTGTATGGGTGGAACTGATCCTTTAAAGATGTTTAGAGCTTTGGTAAAAAGTAGATTATTTTTGGAGTATAAATATTATGAATTGGTCAATGATACTGAATCCTTTTTGGGGAATTGAAAATGTGTTATGTTAACCCAGTGTAGAGGGTGGCTGTGATGTATTGTTGTAAAAAAAAAATTTTTTTTGTATTATTAATTTTAATAATGTATGTGACAATGATTTTTTTTTTGGAAAAAATAACATTTTTTTTAGTGGAGTGATGTTTTAATGAATTGTTTTAATTAAAGGAGTTTTAAAAAGTCTCTCTCTCTCTCTCTATTTTTATATTCCTTCTTTGATGGCATAAGTAGTGATCAGTTATTTGGATATTCAGAGATAATTATCACAGCACCTGCTTATAGTGAAACATTGCATACAGATACAACAAATTATTAGAACAGGCATGCAGAATTGCATTTAACAAGTTCATATTTATAATATTTATGCTTATACGAAAAATAGTTTTGACACAAGACTAAGATTCAAAAGAACACAGATGCTGTTCTGTACTTTAGTAATACAGTATGTGTCATGAAACCCATCACGCTCTCTAAGATCTCAAAACTCCAGACTTTTGATAACACCTAGAATAACTAAATCCACCAAAGGGGGTAGAGCTTTCTCATACGTAGCACCTAAACTCTGGAATAGCCTCCCCGATACTATTCGAGGGTCAGACACACTCTCCCAAAGACACATCTTTTCAGCAAAGCATTCACTTAATGCAAAATATGCTAAATAAACCACCGGGAGACTGCATTTATTAGATA
>NC_079899.1:789552-814334 GCF_024868665.1 Triplophysa rosa | reverse complement strand
AGCTTAACCGATAGATGTCAGTGTACCATACGTTTAGTTTAAATGCGTCAAAACTACAGGACCCATTCAACAAATTGTTTATTTAATAAAATGAACATGCAACAAAATTCAACAAATCGTTTATTTAAATCAATTATTATACAGTAACATAATAATACAAATTAATATGAACATAAATTAAATAAAATATAAATGATTATATTATTAGACGCATCTAAAAACAAACCGGAAGTTAACTGTGGGTCAGGTGCTCGCACGTCCGATGAAACGGTCTATAGCAGCATGCATGTCATAATGCTAGCAAAAGCCCATACAGAAACATTTCCTCTGTGCTACTGGTTAAATTTATTAACTTTATGCACTTTTTTCTAGGGCTGTGTATTGGCAAATGCCTCCCGATACGATACATATCACGATAGATGGGTCACGATACAATATATTGCTATGTATTTCAATACACATTTTTGATATATTGAAATACTTTAAATAGAAAATGTAAAAAGTAGAGCTAGAAATACATCATGCTGTGCACCAGCGGGGGTTTTCTGTAAGGATAAGTGTAAAAACATCCCTTACCTCTGCAGAGTGGCCATGATGTGCGATACATCGACCTTTAGATCAGAGGTTTGGGGTCTCAAACTATGGATTGCGCCCCTCAAGTTGGTAGCACAGGGGAATAAGGTGGCTCACGCAAGTCATTGAGCTTGACATTAAGCATTGTCATGTGGTTGTCCTTCGGACAAGTAAATTTGACATTCACTTGTCCGAGTACAAAAATTACTTGTCCAAAGATAAAAAAATTATATTTCATTTGAATTATAATATAATATAATCAGTATAATTGTTTCGGATTTAGATTGGTCAAGTTTGCTTCTAAGCATTTTAACTAGTGTCCGCTTTGGCCGCCTGAATTTGGTTATAGGCCTACTCTCCGTGACTGCTATAATACAAAGGCAAGCAGTAATTATTATTAGTGTTAAGGCTGTAAGTTAACTTTTTTTGCACATAGCACTGGTGCTATAGAGGTTTAAAGTTTGGTAGCACAGGCAGAAATGTGCAAGTGTAGTTCAACATGAATAGGCAGATGACTGACAAAAGACATTAATGTTACATACAGATGGATAAATTAGGGCCGTATCATTTTTAGATTACCTAAATTTGTTTTAATATTTCTAATTTCTGTGTTTTTCCTTTTTTACTATACAATAGTGGTATATTTGTCCACATAAATTACTGTAGGTTACTATAGTATTTACTATAGTAAACTGCAGTAAAATTCCTACTATATTGTTTTTGAACTTTACTATAGTATACAGTGTTTATCAATTTACTACAAGGGCACTTCAATTTTCAATAGTACACTACAGTATTTTTTGTCTGAGTGTTCTATTTAACGGGACTTTTATTTTGACGGGTCTTTGGGAAGACGCTTGTTTGCAGATAGCTTCACTCAAACACTAAAATGCTCATAAAATAAACTCTCAGAGCAACTCTGGAGATGAAGTTCATGTGTTCATATCCTCATACAGTGCAGCACAGATAAATCCTCGACCATCACTAGTGTTGTTTGTTAAACTGTGCACATAATTCACTCAGACACGCAGAACAGCCAGATGACATTTAAATAACAGGATTCCGCGTCCGCGTGGACTCAGTGCGGTGCGCCATTGATTAGTGTCACACACAAACAAGCACAACCACGACAAACACACAGCTCTGTCTAATGCATATATTCTTATTATTCTACATATATGTCGCGCTGTTATTTTCTTCAAGTTACTTGTCCGGTCGGGCAAGTAAAATTCTCTCTCACTTGCCCATACAAAACATTTACTTGTCCCGGACAAGCGTTAATGTCGAGCCCTGATTACAGTTAAAACACTGTTTTATAATAAGCAGGGGTATAAAACCCCTGCTTCATCCGTGCTGTAAATGCGCTGGTGTCACATCCGTGAAAGCACAATAAATGTCATTGTTACTTTTCTTAATAAACTTTTTGTCTAATGCACTGCAGTAGCCAAGTGACTTGTGTCATGACTTGCGAAGCCTACAAACAGCATTATTTTATATGACTCATTACTCCATGACTTATTTTGAAAACCAGAGCACACCCACACATCAGCTCTGAGAGCTCCAAGCGTTCATATATTTTTCACCATGCTCGCTTCCACTTACTTTTGGCCGTATGTATATGACAAGATTTAAAAAAAATTATCGATAGTAGAGGTATCACTAAAAAAAGATTGCGATAGTTACATGTATCGATATTTTTGCACAGCCCTACTTTTTTCCCCTTAATCCTGAGCCCTCTGTAGCATTATTCTGAATCGAGGGTGTGAATGTCACCATTTCGCATAAATTCTCACTATACGAAAAAAGCTCAACTGCCCTCCAAAAAAAGCTCCAAACACACAGTAAAAACTCAGAGCTTGTGAATTAATGTGAAAAGCACGGTCAAAACAAGCTGTGCTCTATAGAAGTCTCATTTTGTAATGTCATGCTCTTCTGCAGGTCTGCATTATTGGCAAAAGTAGGAGACATGCAGAGGATGAGGAGGTTTTGATAGAAAAACAGAGAAACGATTATATCAGAGGGCGTCAGGCCTTATTCGCAAGCTCAGGGGGTGGCGGCACGTGTGCCAGTCAAGGTGGCCAAGATGGACCCAACCACTATGAGAATGGGCAGGATATCTCATCTTCAGGAAGTGATTGGGGAAATGGCTTCCAACCAAGAGAAAAGACAGAGATTGTTAGGAACTGCGCGGCGCTTCCGAGGGATTTTGTGGACGGCGTTGTTCTAAAGGTGGCAAAGTCCTTGCTGAGTCTGACTGAAAAAAACACAGAGAGCAGCGGATGCTGTGACGTGTGGAACACAGGAGGTAAGAATAGGTTTGCATCTGTTTCCACCGGGAGGGGTCATCTGACTTGAAAATGTGGAAAAACCAAGTGAAAATTATATTGAAATCATCAATGGGTTTCCATTGATAATTCATTCAGGAATTAGATTTTTTATATAGTAAAATGGTTTTTAGTCATATAATATTATATATTTTAACACTAAACAAATGAAAGCCCAAATTAGGATGTAAACCAAAATTGGTAATAACCATTGGTACCAAATGGTTCTATGTGATTTCAAATTTTTCTGAAAATGGTAAGTTTCTTTGTTTTCACTTAACACATTTGATAAAACTCTTATAACATCTGCCTAATGCTGGAAAAGTAGTGTGATGTTTTAATGGATTCAAAGCACTTTTCATTCAAAAGTTTTTGTCTTATTGTTTTGCTCCAAATTCTTGAGATAAATCTCTTAAAGGTTCAATGTGTAATTTTTTGGAGAATCTATTGTAGTGGTCGACCGATATGGGTTTTTTAATGGCCGATGCCGATATTGAGAAAGCTGTCATGGACTTGAGGAGAAGAACCCAATTGCAGGCAGCGTTGGACAACAGACTTTAATAATAAAATATAAAACACAAAACAAAGGCCCACGAGGGGGTAAAACAATAATGACAAAGGATAAACAGGGACAAAGACTAACTAAATACTAGACTAACAAACAATAGACATGAACTAAACTCAACACTTACTACAATGAGACAGGGGAATCCACAACAGGAACAAAAACATGAGAAGATGGTAAGCACACCATGAAACCACGTAGCAAACACAATGACCGAACACAGGACAATGAAACATGAGGGTTTAAATAGGGAAGACAAACGAGGGATAACGAGCAAGGGCAGGTGTAGAACATAAGACACAATAGGGAGACAATACAGGAAACGAGAGGGGCGGGGCCAATGACAAGACACTGGAGAGAACGCATATTATTGTCAAAAGGACAATAATATGTTTCTCTCCACACATAACCAAAGACTTTGTCATGGCTCTGCTACAGGACCAAGAAAAACATGACTAAGGAAGCAGAGCCATGACAGAAAGCAATGTGGCCGATATAAGAAATGTAATTGTACTAAATGAGAAACATACAAAAAAATGAGTGAAACTAAATTAACATTTATTTTGCATAATATTTTTGAGTGCGGTGGGGAAACAGCGTTTTGTTTAAAAGTTACTAAAAATAACCCGCATATCTGAGGCAGAGTCGGTCGCGGGATTTGTCACTGTTGTTGAGGTGAAACGTTTTTCCGTTTATTTAATTATATTTGTGTCCCCAGTTGTCGTTACCGCTGGTAACGATATGACACCTAATGGCTGGATACCGATATGACACCTAATGGCTGGAATACACTACAAGACTTTTAAAATCTGAACAGATTTTTTTTAAACTAGACATCATACACTTGCAGACGTTTTGAAAGTTTTAGATAGAAACACACTAACTGATCAAATCTGCAGTCTGGCACAGACTTTCTGCAACAAGTCCAGACTGAAAATCTGAGCAAATGTCTTGTAGTGTATTTTAGCCTTAACGCCCCTTTCAGACCGCCAGAAACTAGCAGTGGCAGAGCGACGTGATCTCATTCATTTAAATGGAGAGCTAGCGACTTCCGGCGACAGTGACCTTTGGTGACAGGAAGTGGGCGTATCCAGCGACGGGAGTCAAGCGACAAAAGTTTAGAATTGTTCAACTTTATGCAAATGATGAGTGACTTTCGCGAGCGACTACCAATAGGAGTAAAGCAGTGGAGCTCACGTCATCCGTTTCTTGTCAGTTACTGGAGGGTTTGTTCAAACTGTTACTAGGACAACCAAAGCCAGGAATGCCTTCAAACGATCTCATAGCAGGAGACAAGCGACACACAGCGACAAAATCTGTGGCTGTCTGAATGAGGCTTAACGAAACTGTTTGAATAACTGTGCCTTCACACCGCCAGCGACACCTAGCGTCAAAGCGACTTGACGTCATTCCTTTCAATGGAGAGCTGGCGATTTCCGGCGACATGAACGACAGTGACTGTTGGTGACAGGAAGTGGGCGTGTCTAGCGACACGACAAAGTTGAGAGTTGCTCAACTTTATGCAAATGATGAGCGACTTTTGGGAGCAACTACCAATAGGAGTTTATGCAGCTGTCGCCATGTTGTTTCTACAGTAGCGCTAAACGGACAAACCGCTCTACAGAACGCGTTTCGTAAATATCTTATCTCATTCTGGAAAGAAGCGAAATCGTGATGACATCTTAATCCTCTCCCAGCCTCCGTAGTGCTTCAAAAGGGAGGGTGGAGTAAGTGGTTGGTTGCAATTCACAACCTCACCGCTAGATGCCGCTAAAATAACACAATGGCCCTTTAAATATTTAGAATGAAACTTTCAAATCTTAAACTAGATTGTTGTGGGTAGGACATCATTAAATTCCCTGGCTGACATCTGCCAATCTCAATTTCAGTCTTCTGCTTGTGTGGTTTTGTGTGTTTGACAGCAGACATGTGCACATACTCAGATAATATCCTAATTCAATTATAGCCTTTACAAAGAATTACATTCAGTAATATTTAATTCACCGTTGGGAGAAAAAGAGAGAGAATTAAATAGACAAAGAGAGAGACGATTGCCCTCAGGGCAGATTCTGAATGTAGTCGTCTGTTTGAATTATGCTCTCACACTATTATGTTTTATGCATGAGATATATCGGGGTAGAGGTATTTTGAGAAAGTATTTTAAATGACACGCTCTTAAAGGCAAAAGGTGAACTTGGGTGCACTGTTAAAACAACCCTGAAAAAACATTGATATAGGTTATCTTATGTAAGAAAAGGCTGGGCATTGCAATATATGATTTTTACAAGACGGTTCATAAAAATCAATCATGCGAGCAAAAGAATAGACTTTAATTGCCTTTATATTGAAAAATATTACATTGATCATAATTAGCGTCACATCTTTATCGTTTTTTTAAGGTGACAATGAGTGTATTTAAAATAAAACTACCTAAAATCAGCATAAATAGATACCTGTGTACTGAATAATTCATTAGAACATGGGTGAAGGTGGTTTTTAAGCCTTTAAAGAGTTTATGACCTTTAGATGATTACAAAATGCAGTTTAACCATATGTGACATTGCATTATGCACATAGTTGGGTTGTTTTGCTTGTGTAAACATCCTCAAAAATGTCCAAAAACAGAAACTTACTGTCACAGAAATACAATATCAATATCAATACAGGCAAATACAAATGTATTCTGACTGCTGAGTCATTTTAGTTGTCTTGGTCTTATAGCCATTCATTTACATTTGCTTTATCTTGAGCAAAGGCCAAGAAATTGTGCCGTTATATTAGGATCTCAGTCTTTGATTCTGAACCGATGGCTATTGCCTGACCGCATTACATAGTTATTACATTTGTGCTTGTGATAATAAAAATGTGCTCATGTCAGAGCGTTTTCATGTGTTGTTCTCTTTGGAAGAGCTGTAAGTATTTGGTTTATTCCTTCACCAATGACAATGAAGTGGAAGGACTCAATTTCCTGTATGGCCCTCTCAAGATCATTTGTGATGTGTTTCAACTCTTGCTCGAGAAGAGATGCACACATTGGGTGAAGGTTAGGAGAACGATATGCCTCATAGATGAGCTTCAGCTGGCCCAAACTGACATTCCCCGATTCAGACGGTGAACCGATGGGTCAAGCCATTGGAGATTGGGTTCACCTAACGCTGGCGGGGGAAAAGGTTTCAGCCGCACATCAGGTCTCTCTGCCCATGGGTCTGCTCCTGGTTGCTATGGGAACAGATTTACGGTCTGAAGGTTCCAGCCAGCCTTGTGAAAATGTGTTCAGTGAGTACTAGGAGGGATTTTGGATGCTATTTATAAGTGTGCATGAAAAGGATGCTTATTTGATCCCATATAGAAACGCGTTGTAAGAGGCTCTTGCAGAACTCTTTTGAAGTGTACATTTGACATACGTATAGCTTCCAGCAGGGGCTACTTGGGTGGTGAAAGATGAAAAATAAAGGTGTTCTACTACGGAGATCATCGGTGTCAAGGGCTGTCACAGCCGGGGGGGGGGGGCGTGGCAGCGAGGAGAAGAACCCAATTGCAGGCTGCAGGGAATTAAGGGGTTAACAAAAGACTTTTATTTAAATGCAAAACAAAAACCCACGATGGGGAAAAAGATTGGCATGTAATAAAATATAAACATGAAACAAAAGACTTCCCACGATGGGGCAAAACAAGAGAGGAGAATAACTGGACTTACTAATCAAAGATAAAGACAAGACTAAACTATGACATGACATCCAAACATGGCAAAAATCCAACAGGGTATGTAACTTAAACAAGACAGGGTAGCAGGTAACCAAGACACGTGCTTGAATGCAAGCAATATCACAAAAAGCACAAGGTACAGGGTACAACCACATACAATCACCCAGCACAGGACACTGAAACATGAGGGCATTTTATAGGGAAGACAAACGAGGGATGATAACACAGGGCAGGTGAGGGTAATGAAACACGGCAGGGAAGCAATACGGGAAACGAGAGGGGCGGGGCCAATGATGAGACACGAGAAAGCACATGGAATGTCAAAAGATAAACACCCCATGACTTTCTCAAATTAAACATAAGGGATCTGTCACGATCCTGCCACAAGACTAGAAAATCCTGGACAAGAAAGTAGGACCGTGACAGAGCCCCCCCTTAATGAACACCCCCAGGTGTTCACCAAGGGGCCGACTAACAAGACGAGACAGACCGGGACAGTGACAAGAACCAGACAAGCATGGTATACAAAATCAGGGGCATACAAGATAACACGACCAAGGGGTTGGGGTGACTCAATAAAAATAACAAACAAGGGAGGGGGGAGGGGGAACAACAAAGTTCATGGGGGGGAGTCCAAAGGGGTTGGGACGGGGACTGGATTCCGGCTGCACCGGGCTGAGCCCCGGCTGCACAGGACTGGATCCCGGGCTGAGCCCCGGCTGCACCAAACTGGATCCCGGCTGCACCGGGCTGGGCACGATACTGGACACCGGGCTGGGCACGATACTGGACACCGGACTGGACACCGGCTGGATCGTCGGCTGGGACGTGCTCGGCTTCCCCCACCTTGGCTTCTTCCTCTTGGACCGGCCCACAGTACATGCGGCCGGTTGCTGGGAAGTGGTGGGTGGCCAGAGGTACTCCGCACCGGAGGAATCGGACGGGGAGTCCCACGACTCCCTTCGTCTCCGCCGGCCACGGGTGTCGCCGAGTGGTGCAGCAGAATGCCCCAAGGCGGGTGGTTCGGAAGGACCCAAGGTAATGGTACCAATGTTAAGGGCCTGTTCCTCCGGAATCACCTCCAGGACGATCGGAGAGGCAAGACATGCTGAGGCCCCAGGCGGATCCCGATTGTTAGCGTAACAAACGAGTTCCGAGAAGCCCAGGGGTCTCAGCATCTGCATCTCCGTCCGGGAGAGGGGTTCCGCGAGGCAACCATTGAACATTACCTTGAGTTCCTCCTCCCCGAAGCAGCCTCGCTCTGCTACTGCCAAGAACTGATTGGCGAACACCCAGATGTTCGTGTCTCCCTGGCGGAGGGAAAGGAGGAGGTGGGTCTCCCTAGCCCGGCTCCCCATGTCCACAGAGCGGCCTGCTGGGCTCAGTATGGCTGGGTGATTCTATCAAGGGCTGTCACGGCCGGGCGGTGAAACAAACATGAAACAAAAGACTTCCCATGATGGGGCAAAACAAGAGAGGAGAATAACTGGACTTACTAATCAAAAGATAAAGACAAGACTAAACTATGACATGACATCCAAATATGGCAAAAATCCAACAAGGTATGTAACTTAAACAAGACAGGTAGCAGGTAACCAAGACACGTGCTTGAATGCAAGCAATATCACAAAAAGTACAGGGTACAACCACATACAATCACCCAGCACAGGACACTGAAACATGAGGGCATTTTATAGGGAAGACAAACGAGGGATGATAACACAGGGCAGGTGAGGGTAATGAAACACGGCAGGGAAGCAATACGGGAAACGAGAGAGGCAGGGCCAATGACGAGACACGAGAAAGCACATGGAATGTCAAAAGATAAACACCCCATGGCTTTCTCACATTAAACATAAGGGATCTGTAACAAGCCTGCCACAAGACTAGAAAATCCTGGACAAGAAGGTAGGACCGTGACAATAGGTCCAATCCTTTAGTTTGAGGTTCAGGTTGTGTTGTGTTTGAGTGTAGATTGCTTTGGGAATTTATCTTGGAGAAAGATCTATTTGCTAGTGTGTTGTTGACTTCTAGAAATGACTAATATTCCCAGTGCCTTGTTATTACATCATAGATGACTAGAGAGAAGGTTGAATATATATCATTTTATTTGTTTGAATTTTAACTTTATTTTTTTTAGAAAATGTTGACAGTAAAGTAGGGGCCGAGAGAGGGATGGTGGGATTGGGAAGTTACCCTGGTCCGACTTGAACCCTTGAACCCTCAGAAGGGTTTTTTTAACAATACTTTCTTGTTTTGTGGAAAACACAGGCCTGCATTGTGAGTCCAGGATTTTTAGCCAATAATTATTTTCTCAGACTTCTTGCTTTGTGGCATTATGGGTTTTTTGGCAAAGCGTTTGCATTACCTCATATGCTCAAAGTGGCTGCTCTCAGCTGAGTCACAAAGCTCAAAAATCGACTTCCAATCTTACAAAGGCCAGCGGAAAGCTTAAAAACGATTCAGTGATCAATTTTGAAAGAACTTCAGAAGGTATTTAATAAAGTCACATATTGATTGATTGAGTAATGTCAAGCCTAATGTTCGGCAGTGTTTGTGAAATGAATGATTGATATGATGGAAATAACAGGAGTGTGTGATTTCCACTTTAAAATAAGCAAGAAATGACTGTTACTTACCATTGCATTTTCCATGTTGTTGTAAAAAGACCTAAATTAAAAATAAAAGGGATGCAAAAATGATTTTAGTTAGCTTATTATTTGCTATCTATAGGGATGTCAAATGATTAATCGTGATTAATCGCATTCAGAATAAAAGTTTGTGTTAACATAATATATATCTGTGTACTGTGCATAATAATTTTGTATTTATTAACACATACACATACATGCATATATTTAAGAAAAATCAAAAAATGTGTAAACATTTATTTATAATTTCAATTATTGGTAAATATAAATAAATATATTTAAATACTTCCTAAATATGTATTCATGTGTATGTGTTTGTATTTATAAATACAAAATTATTATGCACAGTACATAGATAAATATTATGTAAACACAAACTTTTGTTCCGGATGCGATTAACCGCGATTAATCGTTTGACAGCTCTAAAGGCAGACATATTTTAAGCCTCATATCCTAGATAAAGATTTGTTGCTTAGGAAAGGAAACTATTTGCAAAACTAGATCGCTGTTTAATGAGAAACATGTGAAACATTTCCATCACATTTGTCAGACTTATTGTCAAATAAATTAAAAGTAATGACCTAAATTAAAAAATATAAATGATACTTTTGTTATGAATATATTTAAGTAGATTTTAT
Source organism: Triplophysa rosa (assembly GCF_024868665.1). Taxonomy (NCBI): domain Eukaryota; kingdom Metazoa; phylum Chordata; class Actinopteri; order Cypriniformes; family Nemacheilidae; genus Triplophysa; species Triplophysa rosa. Next base: position 803,878 of record NC_079899.1, on the reverse strand, counting down.
CATGTCGCCTACAGTCTGTGTGCAAGCTACAAGAGACAAAAAGTTTACTTCAAGAAAAATTATACTCAGTATCACAATATTGTCTGTAAACACTTAAAACATTTAGACCTGGCAGTAATATGTATAAAAAAGCAATCATCAGCTGTCATCATTTATTCACCCTCTTGGTATTTCAAACCTGTACAACTTTCTTTCTTACGCAGAACACATGAATAAAGAATGTTGTTAACTGGCACCCATTCACTTGCATTGGTTTTGTGTCCATACAATAGAATTGAATAGGTGCCGGCGCTGTTCCGTTACCAACTTTCTTCAAAATATCTTCTTTTGTGTTCTGCAGAAGAAAGAAAGTCAAAGTTTGGAATTACATGAGGATGTATAATGATGACAGCATTTTTATTTTTGGGTGAACTATAATTTTAACATTCACAATTCATTCATTTAAAAAAAAAATGTTGCTCATCATTCTAAAATGTTTTGATATACCTGATATCTGAAACATTTTACCAGTATTTGCCACAGTGTTGTGACTGTGTTATATAAAACAACTGCAGTGTTTAAAATAAAATAAAACCCAAACAACTTCAATATAATCGCTCTTGCTGTAAAATCATCATGCTCTAATTCTTTGATACTCTCTCACTTCTTCTCTTTGTCTCTTATTCTTTAGGAAGCTTGTTAATAAGTGAAGTAGCTGATCTTCTGGACCAGTCCATGCTGCAGACACTAAAGAAAGAGTGTGGCGGTCTCCAGACCCTGCTGAAAAACAACCACCAGGTGTTCAGAGGTATTCAGATCTCTTCCAGCTCTTTGTTCTTCAGCGATGATTGATGTTTGACACATGTTCCTCTGCTGTTTCTTCAGTTTTCTACTGCACAAACCCTATAAATGATTTAAAAACAGCAGAAGTTGTGATTTTATCATTTTAATAACAAAATGTAGGTTTCTGTTGAATACCATATACATCAGTCACACAAAGTCAGTACTTTTTTATAAAACATTCAGAAAACATTTGGAAATGGACAGAAATAGGTCTCTACCTCTTAGCTTTGAACTTTACAGGAATATTCTCGAGTTGCCAGTCAGATTTAATTCTCATTTCAAGTGTGACGGGTACATTTTAAATTTTTCTCCCTGCATCCATTTTTTTTTTTATAGTGGAGGGTGGAAAGGTGTTCATTCGCGACGTGAGGACGCATGCAACAGCACAGGGTGCTAAAGCGAACTCGAAGCGCAAACCCCCTCCCTCAGGTGCCCTGAAGACTCGACTCTGCTGGTTCCACACCCACCATCCACACGGTTGCCCTTTAGCCCGTGAGGTTTGTGCCTTTGCACACGGAGAGACTGAGTTGAGACCCTCCACGAAACCTCCAAAGATGATTCGGACCTGAATGGGAGCCTTTTTATTTTAAGGTGGATGTGCTATTAAGACTATTTGAAAAAGCACTCTAAAATATTTTAGTTACATATTATCTAGGCGTTTTTCTTGAACCTCAGATCTTAGAAAAAGTGGCTATTCTTTATTTAGGAAATGTAATTAAATTCCGTTTTTATCAAAAGAATATCTCTGTTTCATTTCCATCACATCTGTGATTGACTTGTTGTCAAATAAATCTAAAACTACGTAATGAGATGTATCGACTTCTGGCAGGAGATCCCCCCACTGGTGCATGAAAAGGCTTCTGTTGAGAGAGGGCATGTGTAGTGTAAATGTTAGGGGCATGAATAATTTGGAGGGCCATCTGGGGGGTTGGACCGTGTGTGGGTCACTGCCCCTCTGCTAAAATGTCATCGGACAGGATGTTACTCTCAGACCCATGGGGGTCAATCAAGGTCATGTGCGATTCAATCTGGGCAAATGTTTAAAACTGAACCCAGGAGATGTAGCGCATTCATGAGTAATATAAATCACAGCAATGTATTGGACTGAGTATTCAAATAATGAAGGGATTTTCAGATTTCTCAGCGTGACTCATGGGCTGATTTTTAATAATCTGAGCTATATTGCTCTTTAAAGATGCTTGCCACAATAGTAGAATATCAAGCATCAATGTTCAAAGTAGGAAGAAATTTTAATTTTTAAAGTATTTCGTGTTTTTAAATGCAAAGATATTCGTTAAAGGTCCAGTGTATGAAAATTAGCGACATCTAGCAGTGAGGTTGTGAAATTGCAACCGACGGCTCACTCCACCCCACCTCCCTTTCGAAGCACTACGGTGGCCGACACAGGACTAAGATGTCGTCACGTTTTCGCTTCTTTGCCGGAGGAGATAACGTATTTATGAAACGCGCTCTGTAGAGCAGTTTGTCCGTTTAGGGCTACTGTAGAAATAACACAGTGAATTCCAGACCCAGGCTGTATGTAGATTTAAATAGCTCATTCTAAGGTAATAAAAACATAACACTCCATTTTGCAAGGTCTTTACACAACTGAAGACATAGTTATGTATGTTTTATTACATTTCTGTCAATAGATCCTCCAAAAAAATTACACACCGGACCTTTACATTTTTTATGAATAACTAATTGCTTTTTGCATAATAAAGAATCTCAGCGGCACAAAAATGTCAACATGAGATTAAATTGGACAAGATAAATGTATCGAAGCGGTTGTACGTCTTGATGATGAACACACGATATAAATGAACATGAAACACATGCGCAAGTTAAACAGGACATTCTTCATGGCTTGACATAAATAGGACATCCCGGGAACGGCAGATGAGTAAAGTACCTTCCAGTGAAACTAAAGGAATATTTATATGGACAGTTCTGTAACGTATGGTCATGCAATTGTTCATCGTTCCAAGCTACACTGATCCATTTTAATATGTTATTGTATTTTTCACAATATGGCGGTATACGGATTCAATAAAATGTAGTTGAATTATTTTAACATTTTTAGCCTTTTTGTGATGTTATATTAAAAGCTTGTATTAACAAAGCAAAGCAGCTTGGCTCTGGTTTGGAAAGTCTCCAGCAGCAGCCTGTGAAAGCTAATGAAGATGCATGGCTTTATTGATTGCTTGAAGGTTTTGAAACGGACCACCGGGTGTGTTTTTTTACATTGAGCCAATGCATTAGATGTTGGGTATAACCAAAGCGTATATGCGTGCGACCCGTCTCTGTGTCATGTAGAGTTTAATGAGGCAATTTATGTAAGGTCACTTCCAAGTCTGTAGGGATCTGTCTGTCTCTTGCTTTCTGATGAGAGATCAGTTTGTTAATAGGTCTAGACTTCCATATAAAAAACAGATGACTAATCGAGCGACGTGCGTGGCAGAGGAGGGGAAAGAGTTGGTGATGATTTGTGTGCATTTTTACTTTAATTCAGACTGTTACCTTCTCTTCTGTCTGTTCAACTTAAAGAAAATTCTTCCTTCTTTCCTTATGACATTTGACCTGCATTGCATCATAAGCCTGTCATGTTACGTGCAGCTGTGGCAGGGCCGGACTGGGACACAAATTCAGGCCGGGAAATCCCACACTCATCCAGGCCACAAACCACAAATAGAAACCACAAATCTATTTTTTAATCCTATTTGTTATTAAATGTAGAATGCTTTGTAATCATCACACAATGCGCCATCAATGCTTAATTAAACGGACAGTGCATTGTTTATATAAATACAGTAAATACATGTAAATAAATACAGGTTGGTTTGAGAAAGTTTCAAGAAAACAAATATTAAAATGTATCATGTGGCCAAACCACAGAAGCACGTTTAAATGATTTGTACTGCAAGTCTATCTTAAACTTAAGATTCATTCTATCCTTAGGTTTTATAATAAAACAACAAATACACATCATATGCTTAAATTGTATGTGTGAAGAGAAACAATTGCATCGTGCTGTCAATAATAATAAGTACATCAATAATGATGTGTGAGCACGAACCTCTCTGCAAGCACGCAGAATTATTTTGCTCACGCACAAAACTGGACGCGCCCTTAGATGCTCTCCGCTCACACGCGGAAGATGCTTTCCTCGTACATGGATGTCTTTTGCTCTGACCGTGAGATGCCTACAGTAAAGATAATGCAAGTTCTCAAAAAGGTTTATAAATTCGTTCAACTAGGAAACAAAATCTAACCAAGACAACATAAAGCTATTGACAGAAAACAGCCGGACACTAGTTAAATTGAACTCTGGGCTTGATGTGTTTATCTGCTGTATAAAAGATTGTAGACACACTTGACACAGAATAACAGGTCTGACAAATGGGTAAGTTAAATCTGGGTCACCAGAGGGAAGAATTAACCTGCTCCTTTCTCTATTGCACACTTGTTCTGCGTTCTGTCTTTGTAAGTGAATACGAGTTTCAAAATGTGAATCTTCCTTTATTGGGTTTATTGCCTTCCTTTAACTGAGTCTCAGGGAAGACTATATTATACCGACTGAAGACTGCAGAGTCATTTAGTGCTGTAGAAAAGAAAGCACATTATGTAAGAGACACATTTGGTTTTACAGCTGCAGAGAGGGAGAATTTGAGGTCATAACTGGCTGTAATGTGGGGTGTGTTTGTTGTGTGTTTGAAGGATCAGTCTGAGGTTGCTGGCATCACTTTTGGCAGCCGAGTGTGTTGGACAGACCCTTTCTGGGTTTGGTTTGAGTTTTTCTTTGTGAATGTAAATTCATGTTACAACCCAGGTTTTCATAGTTTTGAGAGTCGATGTTTTTGTACAGTATGTTCATTTTAATATACGATTAATTGTATTATCAAAATGATGTTACTTCTCCTTCTCCGAAACATCATCTGCTGGTGTTATGTCAGAAAAACGAATACTTCACTTGGATGTATTTTGTAATATTTGCTATCCTTTAATTTTGTACTGCCAGTTTCTCATATAAATTGTTCTGCTCCTTGGAGAAAATGCTTCTGGGTTTTGGCGATGGCAAGCATCTTACTTCTGTGTGCTTAGAACACGACAAGGAATGTTTTTGTAAGGCCAGGAATGTTTCTGTAAAGCCACAGTAGTCTTCATAGAAGATTCATAGTGAAGCGGAACTTTCTCTTTATTCCTTCCTCCTACATTGCATTCTCCGTTTATTCGGTTCTTGTTTGTTTGAAGGAGGGAGTGTCGTGTTATCCAAACCTTATGGGAATGAGACTAATTTCTATCTCACTGTTATACTATTCAAAATTCCAACACATTCTGTGTCTTCTCAATTTTGTACCAGATACCGAGTCATCTAATACTCGATTGCAAATATTTGCTATTCCTAAAATGAAAAATGGCTTAAATGGCTTTCATTGCATTAGATAACAAATCATCGAAGTTTACTTGTTTGAAGGAATTTAGTTAATAATTGTATAATAATTGAGTCGCTTTGATTTATGATAGGTCTGTACCCAGATCATATTAACAATCTTAACCATTATACAGTATGTAGGGTATTATAATTTGAATGACAAAACAATGTAGTTGTCCAGGTAAATGTTCTTGTCTTTTTAACATGCAGTAAGTTTGCTTTGGTGTTTTCTTATGTAAGTCAGTGACATTCAAGCAGTTTGACAGCTTCCAAATGCAAAGTATCATTTTACTATTTGGGCAAATAAGAAGCCAGAAGAAGAACACGAGAAGCCTGAATGCTTATAAAACACCTTCCATTTTCTCAGATTTCACAGCGTTACATGAGCAACAATGACAAATGCCTCAGGGGGGCACACACAATACCTTACTCTCTCAGTTATCACTTTTTCGCTATATGTGCTGTCATAAAGTTCAGTCAAAGACCCTCCACCGGTCTCCTGCGTATGTGCGTTTGATTCTGAGTCAGGCTGACAGATATCTTTCTCACCTGAGCCGTGGATGAACTGTGCTTTAAATCTCAGGATCAGTTCAGTCTACCGCATTCGGCTTTATCTTCAGTTCTTGACAAACTGACACATTGAATAAAGTCAAAGCAATGTTGTTTAGCCCGAATCCTTATAGCTGAATATATCAGGCACATAAACGGCAGCTTTGGAGAGGGGTTTGCCTTTAGAAATTCTCATTCTGATGCCTAATTAACCATACCGCACAAGTTGTTATTATTTCGCGCTTCTAAGTGTGCTCTTTACAGTCCAGAATGTTAACTTTTGTTTCTATGCACAAAGATATATTGTGATGATATAGCTGTAAGCAACGTGACCTTATTCTGCCTGCTGCAATGTTAGTGTGATTTTCTTCAAGGTTTTGCCACGTGATGCCTGGATGTGACTTGCTTTTTTTGTGTGTAGTTTTCAACCTTCAGCTGTGCCACCTCCACACACAGCTCAGGGACCCTTTAATGCATCCTTACTGATACTTCTCTACTCTCTCGCTCTCTGTTATAGCTGACTGTCAGATCTGTTCCTGCTTCGTCTAAACTCATAAATGCATTGTCTTTGACATCCATAAACCATCGGCAAAAGTATAGTGAGAGCGTAGAATTGACTGTTGGAGAATGAGGAAATATTTTGAGAATAAATGAGGGAAAAACTAAATCAGCATGTTGGTGGAAAGTTATAAAGTGTTATGTGTGTGATGGAGAAAGAGAAATGTTATTTTTCTACACGTTACTGTATCAATATAGAAAAATGTAACTTTCTCTGTGCAGACATATTTGCACACGGCGCTTTCCCGTTAAAAGATGCCATCAGAGGAGAAACTATTTTTGCTAGACACAAAAGATGACCGAAGGGGATTTATCCCCTCCCCAGTGTAAACAAACTGAGTTTTGATATTTTTTAAAATGCCGGTTGCATCTATGAAAAAGCACCCGGCCCAGCATAATGCAATTTTCTAAGGTTAGCAAGTTAAAATGATGAATCGTAACATTATGGGGGATGTGTTGCGTCTCGAGTTCTGCTGAAATGAGACATTGCAGACATTCACATTAATCTTGTGGTGAATATGGATGACATTGGACAACCACGAGTATTACTGGAAATATTTAGATCCTATCTCAGCAGCTTTGCGCTGAGCATTTTTCAGGGTGTTTTGGTTTGGACTGTTTGAAGCTTTAAACTCAAATGACTGAGGAATGTGGCTGTAGGTCTATAAAACACTTGGAATGGGTTATATGTTAACTCTCCCCTTGGAGTGCTTGAAGGATGCTCACATATTCCCTTGGCAATATTTTTGAGCGGAGTAGAGGTAATGGAAGCTATGAGGAGAGCTGATGTGCTTCATATTCTGCCTTATGATTGCTACACATGGTGCAAGTTGAAAGAAATGTGCTCTTAAAAACCTGTCATATTAAGATATTTATTGAGAATCCCTTACTTATGAATATGAGAAATACTTTAGTATAAACACGTCTCAATGCAGATGTATTCCTGCTCTGCTCTGTGGAATGCCGACGGCTTGTAAGGCATGAAATGCAAATCTATAACCTTAGGGAAGGGGAGAAGGTTGACTTATGATTAATCTAAGAGCGGTACCTCCAACTCATTAGCCAGAGTGCTGTTTAATCTTGAAGGACGTCTTTCAGAAAACCACGGTGTACTTCTGAACAAACTTCATTGGTAGTCTTTTCTTCCAACCTTGGTCCACGTGAGACTTGAGTCTCTTATTTTTTAAGACAGATAAGGCTATAATTTTGCATGCCTTGTCTTGCATATTGTAGTTATGATATAATTATGCTTAATAACAGATGCTCTGAAAGTCCCGAATGCTTGAAACCTGAAGCCAAGTTACATCACCGCTGAAATCGCAATAACCAGACATATTTCTGCACATTTTCTATATAAATTCTGTGTATGTCAGGTTTAAAACACACAGTATTGATGGTTTACAATGTCTACAATCGACTATCCAGCAGTTGTCCATAAAAGACATTATTTAAATGACAGGTATTCAAACTAAATAGCAGCACACATTGTGGTGATGGGGTGCTGTGTTTTTCAGAAGCTCATTTTTTTTGCCCCACATGGTCTCTGAGTGGGCGACGCTTTCTCAAAATAGCTTCCGCCAGGACCAGATGAATCGACTCCACACATTGTGCTTACTTAAAAATTAATAAGGGTTGGCTTTGTGTGCGATAGTCTCTTGAAGCTTCACTTGCGCCACTGAATAGACTTATGTAATACTGTTTAATACTGCATGTCCTTCTGAAAAAGTGATGATCATAAGCTAGAGAGACTTATAACTGTCGTACACAGTATTAGAAACGATTAGTTATTAGTTTATAACTTCACATTACGCTTCGCATTTACTTATTGTCGAATAAATATAGTTAATGTAAGGTTACACAAATGTATGCAGGGGGACTCATTAACAAATTAAGTAGTAAATTAGAAGTAGAGAAAAGTGAATTAAATCAAATGCTTTTAAAATATAGAGGTCATGTGATCTTTTAGTCCATAAAATAAGTGACAAGTTTTCTGTTCTCCGGCTATATAAACATTCTTCATTCTCTGTGTTATAACACTGATAATGTAGACACTCTGTAATAATGCTTGAAAATTTTGTTGACTGTGTGATTGTCCTCCAGTCCGCACAATAACAATACATTAAATATTTTATATAAATATTTTGTGTATGCAGTATGCTGTCTATTTGTTGGTATGGGGCAAATCTATACACCGCAAGATTTGTTTATATACAGAGCTCTTTGATAAGATATAATGTCTGTTTTATCTATTATTTATCTTATGTAAGTGCATGCCGCAGAAACAGCCTGGTCTGCTGTGATGAATACAGTAAGTGCCACGCGTGTCAGATATCTGCACTTCTCTTGGGTCAATGCTTTCCAGTACACTGAAGAGGTGCCTTTAAGGGTAATGTTACAATAAGCACTTACATGATAACAGGTGGTTGAGATGTGAAAACTGTTAAAGTTGGCTTCTATCATAAATTTGCCTTGAACTAAAATCCAATAAAAGGTTTCTTATTTCTAATTCATACCTTTTAGTGTGAATTGTTGCATGTTAACTTTACATGTTTAAGTAGTTTCTGTTTGCTCCAGTTATATCTTATGTAATTGACACCATTTTTACAGTAGCCTTCTTTCTCTTTTTTTTATTTTAATCAGTGCAATACCGAAGGCTTTAGAGAAATATAGATTTTTTGACAGCTTATCGTTAATTACTTAACTGTTCTTGGCTGTTCGTGTTTTCAGAACTTGCAGTGTTTGTAAATTTGCCAGGTTGAAAGCTGAATATAAACTTTTGTTGAACTCATGGAGACCAGTTTTACTTTTCACTACTAGAAACATTGTAACGGAATGTGTTAATATTCCATCCTGGCCATCAGATTTTACTGGTGCAGATTTATATTTCATGAACACAGACACAGCTGTATAATTTTAACCTGTAAAGCATTTTCCTATGATCATGTTGGGCGGCAGTATACTCTGTATTCTCTCTCTCTCTCTCTCTCTCTCTCTCTCTCTCTCTCTCTCTCTCTCACACACACACACACACACGCGTGGCACTTACTGTATTCATCACAGCAGACCAGGCTGTTTCTGCGGCATGCACTTACATAAGATAAATAATAGATATGAGATTAAAATTAAACTAAGGTGCTGAGTAAGATATAAATATAGAATGAAATATAAAATAGAGTATATGTAAGTAAACAAATTAAATATGGAAATAAAATCTCAATATCAAAGTAGATTTCAGGCAGAAACATGAGAATGTTGCATTGATTGTAGCAGATGAAGGCAGTAGTTTGTGCAGCTGATAGATGAATGAAGCAGCAGCTGATGTGTGTCTCTTCTCCCCCAGTAACATCTGCATTCGCTCTGTTTCTCAACACCTATCAAACTCTGGCATGACCTTTGACATTGTGTGAAAGTGTTTCTCTCTCACATCTTTAAATTGATCACAATGAAGGAGAAAGTGTGTCTCAGTCTCCACCTCACCAGTGTCACAGTGTGCACAGACTCCATGTTTGTCTGTGTCTGCCTCTCTCTACGGCCAGACTGTGATCACTGAGTCTGTATTTGCTCAGGATCCGTCTCTGTTTCACATCTCCAACAGTGTAGAGATCATCTTGACACATTGTATTTTCTGTTTAGGGTCCGATAGCATTCTAGTTTACTTTGGTTTTTACTTTCCTTTTCCCAATGATCTAAATATGACTTTTTACTTTCTTTGATCATTTGGTTTATTCTGATTTGGTTCTGTTCGGTTGTGCCGGTGTGAAGTTTCAGAGGCAGCTGGCAGAAGGGACTGGCTTTAGGTCTCAGCTCTTGGGTTTTAAGTGCTTCATATTGAAGTGTGTTAGGAGGACTTTAGTTAAGGTGTGTCCAGAATTTGAGAGAACGTTTTTGGATGTGTATTATCAGGGGGTATCTGCCTAATTCAGCCCTGCATGCATTATTTGGTGTTCTTCTCTGAACTCTTAAAATGTTTTTACAGAATTCTGCATGCAGGGATTCTAGGGGGTGTTTATCCCATTTGGAGTAATCTGTCAGACATTGTGGACCCCAAACCTCGCAGCCATATAGAGCTATAGGCATAATCACGCTATCAAAGATTTGACACCAGACTGGAACTGGAATATCTGTTTGGGTGAATCTGCCTTTGATGGAGTAAAACGCTCGTCTAGCTTTCTCTTTCAGTGGATTCACTGCCAGACCAAAACCACCTGATGCGCTGATTTTTAGGCCGAGATAATCGTAGTGTAAAGTGAGTTCTATTGTAGTGTTTCCCAGAGTGAATGTGTCTGTTATCCTGTAATCTGGCTTTTTTCTGGAAAATCATAATTTGAGTTTTGTTCAGATTGACTGTCAGGGCACAGTTTTGATAGTATTTCTCTAGCAGGTGTAGGTGTTGCTGTAGACCTTCGGCGGTGTCTGACAGCCAGGGCCGGATTATCCAATGGGCATTATGGGCACAGGCCCAGGGGCCCATGCGCGCTTGGGGCCCAGGCAAGGGGAAGAAAATTTCACATAACAGCGTTTACGCCATATTCATTTGTGTGCGCACATGGAGGTGCACACACAAAACATAGTTTCTGAATTAGAAAATCTGTCTTTTGATTTAGTCACTTTTGCGAGCCATCTAGCTGCTTTTGTTCAGAAGAAGCACATGACAAATCTATCCACTTCTTGGATAAACCTTAGTTTTCATTCAGTGGGAAAATGTCGCTAGTGCTGCCCCGCGAGCGCGAGGTCTCTCTTTCCCGGCGCAGGGATCCCTTCTCTCGGCTTCACTCTGTACAGTGAGTTGCAGGAAGAAGCAGCACCGTACGACAGGTGACTCGTGAATAAAATGAGTACAAAACAGCGTTTCCAACAACCTGTCACTGTTATCGACTGTTTGGATATATAAACATGAACAAATTTCATCTGTAAATATGCACATGCTTACCATGAGGCTGTGTGAAAGAACATTTAACTTTAGCCGAAATCACCGCTTTTTATTTGTTTAGTTGTTAGATGCTGTCGCATCATGAACTGACAACAGAAACTGAAAATATGTCAATGAGAACGGTTTTATTGTTGTAAATATAATGAATTGATATATCCTCGCGGCTGTCTTAAATCTTATAAGGTAAGCGTTTTTTTACATTTATTTGGTGGTGTTTCCTTGCCAATTATGAATTATTTTATATTGATATAATGTTGATCAGTAACTGCCCTACTTTACCAATATTAAGCCTTCATTATTAGATAATCCACAGTGCTTTTACATNGCAGGAAGAAGCAGCACCGTACGACAGGTGACTCGTGAATAAAATGAGTACAAAACAGCGTTTCCAACAACCTGTCACTGTTATCGACTGTTTGGATATATAAACATGAACAAATTTCATCTGTAAATATGCACATGCTTACCATGAGGCTGTGTGAAAGAACATTTAACTTTAGCCGAAATCACCGCTTTTTATTTGTTTAGTTGTTAGATGCTGTCGCATCATGAACTGACAACAGAAACTGAAAATATGTCAATGAGAACGGTTTTATTGTTGTAAATATAATGAATTGATATATCCTCGCGGCTGTCTTAAATCTTATAAGGTAAGCGTTTTTTTACATTTATTTGGTGGTGTTTCCTTGCCAATTATGAATTATTTTATATTGATATAATGTTGATCAGTAACTGCCCTACTTTACCAATATTAAGCCTTCATTATTAGATAATCCACAGTGCTTTTACATACATTGCAAAATGTTTACATACGCACAAATATGATAATGTCGTAATATAGGCTATAGGCTAAAGAAGTATACTTATAATACTCGTTAATGCCGTTTACTGTAACACATTACACACTTAAATAAGAACGTGAGTCGCAAGGTGCTTGTTATACAAATAAAGTTGAACAAATAGACGAATTACTTTTGAAGTACAATCATTGACAAAGACTGCCCATTTATTCTTAGGAAAATTAAGATGAAAATATTTGAAAATTGCACTTAAGAATATTCTTTTGAACTTTCTGTAATTTATCTTAAGAAAGTTCTTATATTTTCTCTTAAGAACAGTTTTGTAAATCCTGCATGTTTGTGTGTGAATTATGGAAGAATCTGATAGAACTGAATTGATAGAGGTGTGGTAGTGTGTGCTGCTTGCGCATGCCAGTGAGTTACAGTATGCTGGGAAATGTCTTAATATTGTTGTTGCTGGTCCAGAAAAGCATTGTTGCAATCATGAGGTGTAAATCTTGTATGATTGAGAATGTGTACAGGTGTTGATATTGTCCTTCAGGTTGTGATCATAGTTTGTAACTTGTCAATGTAATCCTGTAAAAGATAGAGGTGTTTATACACATATAGGCTAAATTAAAACTTTATTGTGTGCATGTGTGTGTGTAAGGGGGGGCCCATAACACACTTGTGCCCAGGGGCCTCTGAATTCTTAATCCGGTCCTGCTGACAGCAGCACCAGATCATCAGCATACAGAAGACATTTCACCTCGTAGTTGTTTAACGTGAGACCGGCTGTTGCAGATTGTTCCAGTAACACGGCTAACTCATTGATATAGAAGTTAAACAGAGTTGGACTCAAGTTGCATCCCTGTCTTACTCCGCGCCCCTGAGAGAAAAATTCTGTTCTTTTATCGCCAATTTTAACTCCGCATTTGTTTTCTGTGTACATAGATTTAATGATGTCATAAACTTTTCCACCTATGCCTGATTGTAGAATTTTATAATATAGGCCGTCATGCCATATTGAATCAAATGCTTTTTTTAAATCAACAAAACATGCATATATTTTTCCTTTGTTTTTATGATGGACGTGCTCATTGACTAATGCCTGTAGTGTGTAGATGTGGTCGGTGGTTTGGTAGAAATCCGATCTGACTTTTACTGAAGACATTGTGTTTGGTAAGGAAAGCTTGAATTCGAGTATTCTGGACAGAAAGTCCTCCCCAGGTTACTGTTCACACAAATGCCTCGGTAGTTATTGGGGTCAAATTTATCTCCGCTTTTGTACAGTGGCTGTATTAAGCCTGTATTCCAGGATTCAGGAAAGTGTGCAGATTGTAATATCAGATGAAATAGTTTTAGGAGAGCTTCCTGCATCACTGTAGGACTGTGCTTTAACATTTCTGTCCTGATGTTGTCTAAACCGCATGCCTTCCTAGGTTTTAGTTTGTTTAGTGCTTCATTTAATTCTTTCAAACTAATCGGATAGTCTAGTGGATTTTGGTTGTTTTTGATTGTCGATTCTAACCGGTTTAGTTTGTTTTGTAGGGTTTTCTGATCAGGTGTAAGACTATCTGAGGAGATTTCTCTGAACAGGTTTTTAAAGTAGTCTTTCCATAGTTCTCCATTTTGTATGGCTATATCCTGGTGTTGTTGTTTATTTAGACTATTCCATTTTTCCCAGAATCGATTATTATTAATAGAGTCTTGGATTTCATTGAGAGTATGGTTAAGGTAATGTTGTTTTTTATAATGGATTGTATTTTNTGTAGTCCCTAAGTGCTTCACAATAGTTTTGTCTGATTTCTGGTTTGTGCGGCTCTCTGTGTTTTAGGTTGGAGAGCTGTCGGAGTTGTTTTCTTTTAATTTGACATTCTTTGTCAAACCAGATTTCATCACCAGATTTTAGTTTAGTTTTCTTGTCTTTATATAGAAGGTTAGCTTTAATTATACTCCTATCATAAATAAGATTTATTTGATGTACATCATTATTTATGTCGGTTTTGCTCATTGTAAACTGTGTTATTTGAAATCTATTAATTTGGTTGGAGATCTCTATTGAGCTAATGGCACTAATAAATTCAGATTCACATTTTGGTGACCATTTAAGTGTTGGGTTCAGTTTGATCAGATTGCTGGGTTTTGAGGTTGTTGAATTTTCTTTAGGAAACTGGACTGTTGTGCTTTTTCTCTCTCTCTCTCTCTCCCCCTCCCCCTCTCTCTCTCTCTCCCTCCACTCTTCTTTCTCTCTAC